>NC_091824.1:60026993-60194493 GCF_038994185.2 Dermacentor albipictus | reverse complement strand
TGGCTTATACCCTTAGTATACCTCTAACACTTAGCAAATGCGCGTAACAGAGCAGCTCCTGAGCGAAAAACAGGCGACGCGTTGTCACACGTTAAGGTAACTTTGCAGCCAAAGCAATTATGAACTGAAATACGCGCAACAATATTCTCTTATAGTTGCCGTGTTATCTTTCATGTTGACACTGAAAATTAACTACCGATATTTTTAAGGAAGGAAGATAATCTAATACAGCAATAACCTACATCACAATAACGATAAAACAAGAAAGGTCTTTCAGGTCTTTCGCGTCTACATCAAGCCAGCGGCGAAATAAAACTACAGGTTTAATTATGGCAAGTATACAAAATATGTGTGGAAGCACTGGGCCAATGAAGAGACCGGAGAACTGAAGTTTCGAAAACATCGGCGCTTTATGTATCATTAACATTAAGTAATAGATTATGTGGGTAAGGCTAACGGGGTTAGCCTACCTGCTCTACTTAAAGTATCGCAGGAGCTTCGCAAGGCAACTTCTATGGTGGGGAAATGGTAAAGGAACATAAAAGAATACATCTCATAGATGCGGTTCAGAAAAGGCCTGTTTCAAGTCACTAGTGAAGACCGTTTTTCCAAGACGAGCCCTATATACATGTTGCATTGTCTCCAGCCACTTCTTCTGCAAAGCTGTGAGCAAGAATTTTCAGACACCCGCAAAATTGCTGCTGCTGCTGCTGTTGCTGCTGCTGCAAAAAAAAAGAGCCTTGCCAACATTTGAACATCTTTAAAAAGGTGAGCGCATTAAAAAGCATGCTTTATTCTGTAGTTGAAACTCCATTCAGTAAGCGAGCGCAAGATTAACGTCATCATGCTGACTGTCAGTAATATTGCAGAAGACGCGAACTGCACGCATAAACAGCCTCAAGCTCGTGACTGATACTACCACCAAAACCATCATTAGCAAAATGTCTTGCAAGAACAGCCTGTACGAGGAAAAGCCGTGTATTGTGGTCTTTGTCACCTCGACTGTTCGATGCCTCCAGCGCTATATATATATATGTATGTATATAATTTCACGAGGGATTCTTTTTACGGCATTCCAGAGCGCTGGTAAAAGTATTCCGTGGCAGGTGTCATCGCGAAATCGACAAAGACGTCGGATCAACAAAACACGAGCGCCAACTTCGGCTAATTTTAATGCAAAACTCGCTTATATGTACGCAGTTATTTAAATTTAAACAGCAATTTTAATAAAATTAACATGCTGTACCTATGCGAAATTCTAGCACTTGCAGTTTATGCGCTTTGGCGGACACAGTTTCCGACTCAAATTATATAGTCACCAAGCACATAATTATTTAAAATTCCTAATTTATTTTATTGCTCTCGCCATGGTGATGTATGTTTATATTTGAAACGTCAGTACAACCGTATTTGGAGAAAACTTCAGTTTGGTCAATCTCACGAAGAGCTTCTGTTACGAGATATTCATAATCGAACATGACACTCATTCTGCTGATTTCGCATTCAGGGGCATGGATATCTACACAACGCGTAGCCCCCATTGTGACGTATATAACTTACGGTGTGTGGCATATTGTTTGCCAGCTGGGCGAAGTTGACAACATACCCGCCGTGGTTTCTCAGTGGCTATGGCGTTAGGCTGCTGAGCACGAGGTCGCGGGGTCGAATCCTGGCCACGGCGGCCGCATTTTGATGGGGGCGAAATGCGAAAACACCCGTGTACTTAGATTTAGGTGCACGTTAAAGAACCCCAGGTGGTCGAAACTTCCGGAGTCCTCCACTGCGGCGTGCCTCATAATCAGAATGTGGTTTTGGCACGTAAAGCCCCATAATTTCAAGTTGACAACAGCTGAGTTCTTGCTGTCGACCGGCGAAAACAACTAACGGTGGACTTTCTTCGTTTCCCTCGCGTTGACGCTCCTTGAAGGCTTGACGTTGTGTCGAGATTCACGCCCCTGAATGCGAAATTAGCTGAATGAGTGCCAAATTATGTGATGAACATATGGGAACACGATCACTCCAGGAGAATCAAACAAAATGATGTTGTCTGCAAACACGACTGTATTGACATTTCAGATATGAACACATACCATAATTAGGATAGCGAGAAGGCTAATTAAATACCTTTGTTATTTGGCGTTTCACGACTGTACTTGTTCTTCCAAATTATGTCCGCCAAAGTGCATACACCGTCTGTGTCAGCAGATTTTGCGTTAGTTTACATCTCGTTTTCATTAAAAATGCACTTCAGAATAACTTTGAAGACCCTATATATAAATGCGAAAGCAAGAAACACGCCAAAAAACCTTTACACCACCACATGTCATGCGCTAAGCACTCTTCAGCCATTACTATTCTGCGCACCTTCTGAGATCTTAATTTGCGTTTAGTAGACGAAATCGAAGATCCGCTAGCAGTAACTATACGAGGGAGCATATTGATCAATATATTGAGTCTTACCCAGAAAAACATTGATATATGTAGCTGTAAATTGCAAGGTGCATTGGTTGTTATTTTTCTACGCACACATTTAATAGTGGAAAAACAACTTAGGTTTTCAGCTTCGTTTTCCCTTTTCAGGTTCAAAGTCATTCTCAGAAAAATACATGAAGGAAATATATGTTCGACTTGGTACACCAATGCTTGATTCTCAAAGACGAGATCTATACAAGTGCCTCGCGAGGTTGTCACAGCCGTGGGACGCGTTACGAGCGAGAGGAACGGGATGTTCTCCCGCATAAGTGTTAGGAAATTGCTGTTTGTCTTTATGTCAACATTAAAGTCCCCCACTACTAACATAGGTGTGGATCGATGGACGGTTAATGCGAGTTGCAAGAAGTGCACGACGTCTTTCGTGAGTGCGGTAGCGGACTCACGAAAGCGGTATCAGTCGGTCGCTGCTAGCGCTGGGGGGATGAAAGGGGGGCGGAGCTGGTTATGAGGCCGACGACAACGCGAAACCCAGGAACGGACGCCAAAGAGCCATTTGTGTAGCCAGCCCTCCTCCACAGTCTCTCCTCCTCCCTTCCATCATCCTCCCTCGCCCGGAGAGCCGACAGCGCGCTTGCGCGGCGGCGGAGCAGCGGCGCATGCGCGGCGGCGGAGCGCGGCGGCGGAGGCGAGCTGGTTACGAGGCCGACGCCGTCGACGACGACGCCGACGACGACGCGAAACCCAGGAACGGACGCCAAAGAGCTGCGCTCTAAAACAATTTGGGAGATTTCTGGTACTTAATATTTGCAAGGACCTAAGAAATTGCAGGACACACACGCAACACACACGCACGCACGCACGCAAGCACGTACACACGCACACACGCACGCACGCACGCACGCACGCACGCACGCACGCTGCAAAACGTACCAGCGCGTTCGACAGCGCTACTACTGGCGAGGAATTCACAGCTACGTTCAGAAGTTCGTTCGCTCTCGCCTCGATCGTCAGCGCCGGAAATCTTCACCCCGCCTCTCGCCAGCCATTCTGCAACCTTCACCTAGCCCTACCCGGTCGTCTGGGCCCGTCGGTATTGATATATATGGGCCCCTTCCCCTGACAACAGCTGGAAACCGCTGGGTCATTGTGGCAGTCGAGCACTTCACGCGATACGCCGAAACTGCCGACTTGCCGGCAGCTACAGCGCGCGATGTTACCTCCTTCCTGCTTCGTCGATTCATCCTGCCTCATGGGCCACCTCAGGAACTGCTCAGTGATCGTGGACGTATCCTCCTGCCTGAAGTATTTGAAGCCAATCTTAAATGAGTGCCACGTTGTTCACCGTACAACTACGGCGTACCATCCTCAAAGCAATGGTCTTACAGAAAGCTTCAACCGTGCAATCCCGACCTGCTACGCGTGTACGTCGCCTCCGACCACACAAATTGGGGCGCCGTTCTGCCCTTCGTAACCTGCGTGTACGGCACCGCAACTCGGAGCACCACCGGCTTTTCACCCACTTTCTTACTGTGCGTTCGGCACCCGTCGCACGCCATCCACACATTTCTACTATACTGGTCGGATATATCTGAATGTGCGCCCACTTCTGCCACGGCAAGACTTGCCGAAGAGTGCCGCGATCTCGCACGGGCCAGCACCTCTAATGTCCAAAAGCTCCAGAAGAGCACTCGCGGTGATACTACTTCTGCGCCAACCTTCCTTCCTGGAGCGCGGTTCCTTACGCTGCACCTGTCGCTCTTCAAAACTACCGCCCAGCTTTGAAGGGCCCTACCATACTTTATTTATTTTATTTATATTCAAATACTGCAGCCCTATTCAGGGCTATTGCAGTAGTGGAGTACAGTAAGCATAACAGAAACAAAATCAGTTGAACAGAATAGATAATAGAAAAAAACAACAACAAGGGGAAGCAATCTTACCGCACTAGTGCTTCTACAACATCACAGAGTGTCAATTCACGAACAGAACCGGGTAATTCATTCCAGCACTCGACAACTCTCGGGAAGTAACTGTGTTGGAACATGTTAGTACGTGCAAAGAAAGGCTTTAGGTTGAGGGAGTGGCAACGTCTGGTTGGAAGAGCACTGGCATATCTGATGTAAATCATCAGCAGATAGTTGACAGCATGAGTGAATAATCGAATGTAACAGCTTCATGGAATCTATATGTCGCCTTGTGCATAGAAGAGATAAATTCAAGGAATTCATTGCAGATGAGGGCGAAAAATTTCGATCATAGCGATGACAAATGAAGCAAACAGCCTTCCTTTGTACCGAGTCGACTTTGTTGATGTCGCACTCTTTATACGGGTTCCAGACGCATGAAGCGTACTCTAATACAGGATGAATGAGCGTTTTATACATTAGTAATTTGGTGTCTTTTGGCGATTTAGATAATGTTCGTCTCAAGTAAACTAATTTTCTTAGTGCTGTAGATGTGATGTGATCAATATGCTGGGACCATTGCATGTTGTGCGTGAAGGTATTTGTACACCTGTGCCTGGGGAACTATTGTGTTATTGAAAGCGTACGCATGGCTGTTTGTAAATGACACTACTACGGTTTTTTGAAAGTTGATGCGCATCTGCCAGTCCGTACACCTGCAGGTGCAAAATTTGTTGAAGGAATCTTGAAGTAAGGCGTGATCACTCGGAGAAGAAATTACCTGGTATAGGACACAGTCGTCGGCATAAAGATGGACTTTTGACTTAATATTGTTCGGAAGGTCATTTATAAAGATTAAAAATAACAAAGGTCCCAGAACATAGCCTTGTGGAACACCTGATGTTACATTTACAGTGGAGGACGAAGTGGAATTAAATGAAACGGATTGAGAGCGAGAGTTAAGAAAGCTACCTATCCAGTCGATCAGTCAAGGATCATTTAAATTTAGGTTTAGTTTACTTAGTAGCTTGTTGTGTATAACCGTGTCGAAAGCTTTGGAAAAGTCTACAAATAACGCATCAATTTGATTGCCAATATCAAGATTTCTAGTAATGTCATGTGAAAATTCCACCAGTTGTGTTGTTGTGCTGAAACGACGACGAAATCCATGTTGTGTGTTATAAAGAATTTTATTCGATTCAAGGTATTCTGTTATATGCTTGTGTATGATATGTTCTAGTAGCTTTCTGGAATTGGAGGTAAGCGATATAGGTCTATGGTTAGAAAAAAAAATTACTTTTCACCAGATTTATGCAGAGGCAGGACCTTGGCTAGCTTCCAAGAATGGGGGACAATGCCTGAATTCAAGGATTTGAGAAAGATAACTTCCAAATAACAGGAACACCAGAGAGGGTAGCTTACTAAAACGCTGTTCGGAATCTTGTCAGGACTTGTGCATTTCTTTGTGTCTAAATTGAGAATCAAGTTTAGGATGCCGTTCTCGCTGATTACCAGATCACCGATAGAAAGCTCAGGATTAGTATTTGTGAACGCTAGGAGAGAGCTCTTGTCATGCGTGAACACTGATTGGAAATAGACATTAAAAGCATTAGCTATATCGGAGGGGTCTGAAATAGCCGTGCCTTCTAATATAAAGGAAACTGCAGCAGTTTTATTTGGTTTGATGGAAGTCCAGAATTTGCGCCGGTTAGAGTGTAATAATACTGGTAGTTCAACTTGGAAATAAAAGTTTTTAGCTGTTTTCATTTTGATGCGTAGCTCTTCTTTAGCAGTGTTAAAGCAGTGTTAAAGTGTCAGGTTTACATGCCTTTTTCAGTCGGCGCAGACGACGAACACGACGTGATATATGCAGTATGCTGCGATTTATCCATGGAATTTTAGGATTTCTCTTTTTAGTCTTGAGGGGAACGAAATTGTCAACGCATAGTTTTACGATGTGCTCAAATGCATCAACTAATGTGTCAACGTTATCACGTAAACCAAGTGCTTGGAAGGAATGAAAGTTGGAAGCTAAAGTGTCTGTTATAGATGTATCATCAGCATCATGAATGAAGTTGAAAAACTCTGTAATATTAGGCTGAAGCTTAATCAATGAATAGGGAAGGCACACGTGTACAGCTTTGTGGTCAGAAATGCCATTGATCACATCGCACTGAAAACCAATTTGAACGAGCTGAGAACTGAGAAAAACTAAGTCTAAGAGAGAATTATGCCGGGTTGGAGCTTGTACGATTTGAGTAAGACCAAGGGATAATGAAAGAGAAAGAAGTTCCTTAGAAATGGAAAGGCCACGACCTGTGCAACTGTGGGTTCGCCAGTTAATGCCCGGTGCATTAAAATCTCCCATGAACATAAGGTTCGAGGTGCCGAGGTCGTGTTCGTGCATGAATATGCGAATCCTCTGTAAATCTTCTAATGAGGAACCTGGTGCGCGATAGCATACACCAAGAATAATGGAAAGTTTGTTTAACTATAGCTTACACCAAGCAACTTCAACCTCAGGTGTGTTAGGGAGCATATAAAATTTTAGGTCTGAGCGAATGAGCAGCGCAGCACCACCACCTTTACCACTTGATCGGTCATTCGGTATTGCTACATAGCCGGGTGGGCAAAATTCAGAGTCAAACACGCCACCATGCAGCCAGGTCTCTGTTATGGCCACTATATACATGGGGAGAATATGACGTAACAAGAGTCAATAAAGGTACGAACTTGTTACCGATGCTTCTAGCATTGAAATACAGAATACTTAGCTTACTGGTACTTTACGGAAGTCAACGAGAAGTTGCTCCGGCTTTAGAAACAATATGTATGTTAAGAGCATGACCGGAATCGCGCTTTAAATTGTCTGTACCAGTGTCCCATATGTAGCGCGTGTCATCAATGTAGGCATGAGCGTAGCGTAGTTTCACTCTCGATCCATTATCACGAAAACTTGCAGTTGCGTCCTACAGTTTCTTTCGTAAGGCTCGCACATTCGGAGATAGGTCTTCAGTGATGTACAAACCAGACCCTTTCAGTTTCGTAACATTTTTCACAACTTGAAATTTCTCCCTATAGTCAAAAATCTTCATTATGACAGGACGTGATCACCCTTCTTTTGATCTGCACACAAGGTGGCAGCGCTCAATATCTGGACATTTTATCTGAAGATGTTTTGTTAGCACCTGTGCTACAGCTTGCAGTAAAGAAGCAGTATTTTCATCACGTGTTTCCGGTAAACCATGCAAAAGAATATTGTTCCGACGTGAACGGCTTTCCAACTCATCGGATTTTGAAGTGAGTTTAGTGATAGATTCCTAAGTGAGACAATTTCGAAGTTAAGCTTGTCATACATAGCACTACAGTCAACAGCTGCGGTAGAAGATTCGAGCGAAGTTACACGTGTTTCAAGGGCTTCGAAGCGGGAATTAAAAGATTCCTTGATATCGGTAATGTCACGTGCGATTTGCTTCTGACCAGCCAACAATTGCGCGAGAAGATTAGCCGTCTCTGGAGGGGAACTAGAGGAGCACTGACTGCTACTTGTAGTAGTGTTATTAGCCTCGCTTGACTTTGATGTACTTGCCGAAGGCACCCCTCTAGGTCCAGGGTTAAGTTCAGCGTCCCCACTCAAGAGCAGGCTATCGTAACAGTGCAAAATGCGAAAGCAGCAAGTAACAACACTGTTCGGGCAGAACAGCAGCAGCAAAAAGCGATCATCAGAGCGGTAGCTATAGGCACCTTGAATATAACATACCTGCGTGGAAAACAGGCAGCGTTTTAGCAACATTCCGGCATCGCTGCTGTTCTGCCCACTGAAGGAAGGCGCCGTTGCGAAGACCTTTATATCATCCGGTGTAGACGTCGCTGACCGCAGCTTAGCGGTGATTGGTAGAAGGACGATGACATCAGCCAGAAGCGAAGCACGTGCGAGGCCGTCGGCAAAGCCACGGGGCATGCCAGGGCTATCACCAACAGGAGTTACAGGGCAGTCCATGGGCACGCCATCGACCGCATCCACGTGCTGGTGAAAAGGCAGCGCGGAAGATAAGGCAGCCTCGCCGCAGAATAATCCATGGAAGCATTCCAAGAACTGCGTGAAAAACAGGCAGCGTTTTAGCAACATTCCGGCGTCGCTGCTGTTCTGCCCACTGAAGGAAGGTGCCGTTACGAAGACCTTTATATCATCCGGTGCAGTCGTCGCTGACCGCAGCTTAGTGGTGATTGGTAGAAGGACGATGACATCAGCCAGAAGCGAAGCACGTGCGAGGCCGTCGGCAAAGCCATGGGGCATGCCAGGGCTATCACCAACAGAAGTGACAGGGCAGTCCATGGGCACGCCATCGACCTCATCCACGTGCTGGTGAAAAGGCAGCGCGGAAGATAAGGCAGCGTCGCTGCAGAAGAATCCATGGAAGCATCCCAAGAACTGCGTAAAAAACAGGCAGCGTTTTAGCAACATTCCGGCGTCGCTGCTGTTTTGCGCACTCACTGTTGTTCTGCGCACTCACTGCTGTTCTACCCACGCTGCTCTTCTGCCCGCTGACACATGTACTAGTTTATCTTTACCGGGCGAACGCGCATCCTCTGTCAACTACGTCATTGAAACCGTTGAACCACCTTCGGACATGCGCCGTCGTGGACGAGAAAAGTTTTTTCATCCACTTTCATTTACACTAATTTATTTCTTTTATTTCATTTATTAAGCACAAGCAATTTCCTTTACGTTGTCCTTGATGTCAGTGTTTGTTCGCTTCTTATGATATGACTAATACAAATCGGGCCCCTCGGTTAATCCCCTTTCTTCTCGTTTGTCGTACACTCTAAGAAAAAAAGGACTAAAAAGGTGTAGGGAGGTTAGTCTTTTTGGGGACTAACTGATGTGCCACAGCCATTAGTCCTTTTTGGGACTAACTGACATGGGATGAACTGTTACACCCCATGCGCTTACTTCTTCGAGGACTAACAGTTGCCCTTTTCCGATGCTCCTCAAGGTTATAACGGCAATTCTTTCCAATGCTCCGCAAAGGTGGAATTAATGAAATTAGGCATTCATACCCTAATAAAAAATTATTGAGCTCAAGAAAGAAAGAACAACAACTACTCGAAAGTAGGATTCGAACTCACGTCCTCTCGCGATCACAAGTCAGGCACTCTAACCACTTCCATTGCATGGAAAAAAAAAACTGAAGGTGCATTACAAAGGGGACACAGCTACACACTTAAAACTAAGGCAAACACACGCATGCATCCAACAAGTGCATCCAGTCTGGGGGAGGTTCCTGCGCAGCGTACACACTTCTTACATAGATCGCACTTTCGCGAAAGGACTTTGTAGATCGCGGGCTTTCGGCATGGTGATCACACAGTCTACTTCTCCATAGGCTGTGTAAGCCAAGTCCTATGAATATGTCATAGGGAGGACCACCCGTAACCTTAAACGGTAGAAATCTAATTGTATATGGAGTCATGTCAATGTCCTTTTCAAGCGTCCATTGGACACTGTCCCAAAAAAAATACAGCGTCCCTACAGTCTATGAAGCAGTGATCTATGGTTTTGGCACGTGGACAGAGCCGACACTTTGTTGACCACGGCACAAAGCAACCCCTCGAATTCATCCAAGTTTTAAGAGGGAGTGTTTTCACGCATTTTCACATTTTCACGCAAACCACGGTTATGAGGAATGGTTATTTAGACGAAGTTAAGCATTGGAACGCACGTGCGGCAATATAAAAGCGACTTGGCATTTTGTACATGCTATACAGTGAGAGTCTAACGCTGAGTGTACTTGCAACCATAAGCGACTGCGAAGAGAAATCAGCCCGAGTATTCTTAGGTTGATTTGAACTGAGGCATTACGCAATGTATACGTGTAGCGTGCTCAAACGGGGCACCCAAGACGACAGAGAAAGCCAATTTCTCTGTCGCTTAGCGTGTCCCGTTTGAGTTACACATCGCTTCAGTTGGCAACCTCCTTGGAACGGAAGAAACTTAGGTACTATTGACCAAGAAAATCTAGCTGTCTATCAATGACTTGCGCGTTTTATGTGCATCGCTCACTTATATGGTGTGCGCACGAAGGACATGGCTCTTCATGTTGCAGCTTTTAAGTTTCACACAATTTTCTCACGAAGACGCAAGATGCTGTTTTGCATATAGTTCAATATATAATGCACGAACTTCGAATCATTCACGATTTATAGACAATGCCGTTTTCGCCGCATCGCTCCATGACACGGACGATAACAGCGAAGTGCATGGGGAGTAACTGTTGTCGTTCGTCCTCCCGTTGCTCTCTTTCCGACCAGGGACTAAACACTTACTCTCCGAAATTTGCACACGGCACGCACATTCATCAGTTAGTCTTCTGAAGGACGAAAGCGCCCTTTTTAGGACTAATGGCCCAGTTACTCCCGTTTCCCCCGGGATTTTTCTTAGAGTGTACGCATTTAATTCCTCCTGCGTGCACAATGGAAGTAGCCTGTTAGTTTCTTTCTTTCTTTCACTGTTAGAAAGATTAATATTTTGCTCATCATATCGCATTCTCTCACCGAATATTGCTTGTCTGGCGTTCGCTGTTGCAGCATATGAGAAGCGCATCGGAAACGCATGTTCGACACTCCCCTCGATGCCGCACCACGACGATTCCCTGGCGCTCCCACAGGCACGGCACAGCTCACCGTCACCTTATACGCAGGGCACGCGAATGACCGGACAAAAAGGAAACAAGCGAAAGAGCGTAAGCCCCGTACAAGTCGCGCGGCCTTTGATTCGCATAGCGGGTGTCCTCAGGAGGAAACGTAATTAATGGGGGGCCACCAGAAGAAGAGCGCTCTGCGAAGAGCAGCGTTCGGAAAATTAGCGCTCTGGGAGGAGAGCCCGGCTGTCCCTCTCGTTGCGCCCGTCGGCTGCATTAATTCCTGCACCGCGGGCCGCGACTCGCGTCGCAGCAGCGTCGCGGCCGCTGATGTCCCCCCCCCCCCCCACCCCCTCCCCCTGGCAAAGCCTCCCTCCTGTCGTCTCCCTTTCCGCCTTCGCCCGTCCGGTCCACACCAGTGGCTGGCTCCGGCGATAAGACCAGATGAACGGATGAGCGGCGGCGAATTTTTACCCGCAGGCCGCTACACTCTCCCACCCTCTTTTTCCCTACGCGCCTTTTCCTTTTCTCGCTTTTCCCCTCCCTTTGTCCCTTCACACACAAACGAACACGATTCTGGCCGACGCGCTTTAGGCCGCCACGTTTGGATTCGCCGCTTCCCTGTACTTCTTTTTGTCTCCCTCCGCTGTTCTTTGTATCATCATCATTCGCTGATTCTTCGGCAGCCGGGCTTCTTTTGCCTGGCCTTCCCGCACGGCCAGCGCGATCTTCTTCCGCTCGACGTGGCTTCTTCTTCTTCTTCTCGTGCGGACGGCCAGGGCGCTCACTTCCGAAGGGAAAGCGGCCTGCCGCTCCAACAAGGACGGCGGCAGCGAAGAAGAAGAAGGAATCGCGCTTTTAATTTTTCCAAGGCGTCCGCCGTCCCCTCAGCTTTCTGAAGCGCAGCCTCCCGGAGCCATTCTCTTGGGCTCCTTGTCTCCGGCTCGCATCGGAGGACCCTCCCTTCTATACGCGTACACTTCCTTCCTCTTAGGGCGCCTGTGCCTATCTTCTCCGTCTCTCTTTTTTATTGCTATAGTTTTTTATACACGCGCTGGATGCTGTTGGTGCTGCTTCGAAAAGAATGAGCAAAGTGTTAAGAGACAGAGAAGGGAAGCCGACGAAAAAAAAAATATGTTAAAGTCATTGGGAGAGGTTGCAAAAACAAACCTTTCACGACAAGTGGAGGAGAAGGAGGACAGATTAAAAAGGAGGAAAAGGAGAAAGCGGGAGGAAGAACAAGGAGCGAAGCTGATGCGAAAACAGAAAACCTCTGGGGTTTATTTTTATTCTCGCCCCCCCCGGTCCCTCTCTTCTCCGTCGCTCAGGCGCGGCCGAGATCTTACATCGCGAAATTAAAAGGGGAACGCCGTCCGCGGGGCACCCGTCGTTCTTCGGAAAAGCAGCGAACTCTTAGCCTCGCACGCGCGCGCGTGCCGAACGAACGTTTTATGCGAAAACAAAGCGCGCGCTGACATCGCGCGGTTTCTTCTTTTTTTTTTGCTGCGCCGTGTTCTTTCTTTTACTTTTTTTTCCCCTTTAGGCCCCACTTTTTCGCTCCGCGTCTCTCGAAGTGGGAGCGAAAATAAGCGCGACGACCTAGAAGGGAGGCGTTATTACGACGAATACTATGTTCACATTGTGGGCTGTAATGTAGCGACAAGAGATATGTCTGTGTGTGCGTGCGTGCATGTATGAGGTTGTGTATAGAGTAAATGTCAAGCTACCTTATAGGAACTTGCCACGTTCTTTATTCCTCCTACCTTCTTCGCACGCCTACGCACATGATGCGTGTAGGGAAAAAATAATAAAGGAACTGAAAATGAGCGGGAAGGATCCGATGCGGCTCCGTGCTTCTGCTTATAATCCGAGTTCCCATTTTCCCTTTTTTCCTCTCATTTTTTCTCCGCGTCACTTATTCTTAGCCTTTATTCCCATTTTCCCTTTTTTATCTCTCGAAGTTGTTTCATTCTCTATGCAAGAAGCTCGTAGCTTCTATCCTCACGTCCTGTGGATTCTTCCCTCTGGGCTCTTTTGCGCGCACAGCTTTGTCTATAAGGCTTCGGGGAAGAACCTTTCTCTCCAGTTTTCGAGTTCGCTATAATTCGCCCCGTGAATCCCTCGCCACCCTTTCTTCGTCTCACGCGCGCCCACAGCTACAGCGTCGGTCGCGCTCGCCTCCCGCGCCGCCTCCGCGGCTCGGGCCGTCGCACCGAAGAAAATAAGTCGCAGCAGCGATTCCCTAATCTTTTCTTTCAATCTCCGCAGCGTCTCCGCCGTCGCCTTGGTGTGGCGCAGCGAGCGGTGCAACACCCACCGCTGCAATTCTTTCTTCCGTTATTATTTTGCTCCGTTTCGTTTTTTTTTCTGCGCCTTTACTTTCCCCCAGCCAGCCTGGCGCCACGCTCTCTTTAGGGATATCTCCCGCGCGCCTCTCCCTCATATTCCTACCCTTGTTCTTTTTCTTTCCCGCTCCTTTCTGGTCGCGGGATCTATTTCGACTGTCGCGCGGCTTCGTCGTCGTCGGCTGGCTGACTGCGCTTCGGCCAGCCCAGCCAGCTCGCTTCGTCGCCATCTTTGGAAATAGCTTTTCATAATGAAAATCCTCGGAGCTCTCCTCCC
This sequence comes from Dermacentor albipictus, assembly GCF_038994185.2. Classification (NCBI taxonomy): domain Eukaryota; kingdom Metazoa; phylum Arthropoda; class Arachnida; order Ixodida; family Ixodidae; genus Dermacentor; species Dermacentor albipictus. The sequence goes on along the minus strand of NC_091824.1, from coordinate 60,180,893 downwards.
TTTCTTCCCGCACTTGTCCGCGCGCGCCTGTGCGCAAGCAGCGGCGAGATCTTTCTTTTTTTTGCTCCGCTAGCTTCGTCCATGCACGCAGCCGCTGCGCGCTCGCATAAAAGGCTACGCCAGAGGACCGGGGGAGGAGGAGGAGAAGGTCCTCCGCTGCTCATGTATATGGATCTCGGGCGCTGCTTCTGTTGCTGCCGCAGCTGCAGAGACTTGACGGTGCGGCCCGTACGCGCGCTCTGCAGCGCTCGCGAGAAATAAGGCGCGCGCGCGCGTATTCACAGCGGTGAAGCTGATTCGCCGTTTTCTTTGCTTCACCTCTGCATTTCATTAGGGAGCAGCAAAGCAGCGCGCAAGCGTGGATAGCGCTCGCGCGCGTGGACCGCGCGTGGCACGTTTTCTCCGCGTTATTTCGTCCTGTCTTTTCCCCCCTCTCTCTCTCTTTCTCTCTGTACCTCGCGCACTCACACACAGATAAGTTTTAGCGCGGCAGTGAACGAGACGGAAAGCTAGCTCTTGGGAGCGACGAAGGGTGGAGCGCCATTTCGGAATTAGTGTATTCGGAGAAGCGCCGATTCCCCCTTCGTCGTGTTTCGCCTTTTCTACTTCTTTTTCTTTTGTGTCACTCTTTACCGTTTCATACCGTTCTCATCCTATCATCCGGAGAGCTGCCTCTTATTCCAACGTATGGCAAAGCTCACAGCTTGCGCGCGGTGTTTTTCCTCTTGCATCTCTGAAGAAGAAGGGAAAAAAATCAAAATCTACGTGGAAGAAAAACAGCATAGCGGAACAGTAAGCGCAACGGGCGTTGTTCTTGCTTAAACAACAAAAAGGGGCCCCCCCATCGTGCGTGGCAATCGAAATTAAACGGCATTTCACGCGTCGCCGGCTCGCTTTGTAAACACCTTACACAACGTGAACGGCCTGCCACGTCTCTCTCAGACGCCCCGGGCTGGATTTTTTCTAAACTTTTTTTTTATCATCCCTCATCGACAGTGACGTTTTGCCGCGAGTTTTGAAGCCAGCTGTGACTTCGTGTCTGCGGTGCGCTTTTGTTGATAGCGAATACGAGTTGTGTGTAGCAGAGAGAGAGAGAGAGAGAGGAGATTACAAGAGGAAAGGCCGAGATCAGCTTTGCGTAGCAGAAGGTGGATGTAACAACGCCTCGGCCGCTGTCGGCGCTCCGGTCTGCCCTCTGATTCTTCGTTTACGTTTTCAAGTGTTCTCGCTGTGGCGCAAGAAAAGTTCTCCCACTTTCGTAGCTGCTTCTTCGTTACTGGGTTGCGTCTCGTCCCCGTGATAGCCTGCTCAGGAAGAAAACTTCTCACGTTGCTCGTTGCTCGTTCTTTCGTCGCACTATGGCGTTTATTGTTTCGCGACTGTGAAGGCGCGCTTCGCTTATTGAAACTCGAATGGCGTCGCTGTCGAATGATTGCGAAAACGAGTCGGCCCTCGCAGCAGTGAATCCAAACTAAACGGATGGGATTGCGTCGTTGATTAATGTTTTATTCGAAGATGGTGGAAAGGAAAGATAGAAAGAAAATTGAAATATTGAAAGAATAAGCACTTGAACTCTTGCTTTCCCGACCTGCGATGCAAATTTTGTATTAATCGGAGAGTCGGCGGTTGTTGTATTGCTTTCTTTCACGCATGGAAAATCGGGTCCCCATTTGCGCTCAATATCCTCGATTGATTGGGAGAAACCACCGGTGCGGCGGTACGTTAACTCATTAGGTATATAATTTGGCAGGAACCAGCCAGCAACCCTTTCGACTTCCTAAATGGACGCTTAAGGATAACACTAAATTGTAGTGGTTGATGGTTTGTATGCGTACCTTTTCTTCTTTTTGGAAAAGGATCAATTATTGACTGACAAAAGAACGGCGAAATTTCAAACATTTCATCTTTACACGCGCTAGTGTGACGATCCGGCGACCGTGGGACCGAATGACACTGGCGTTATCTTGTCGGCTTTCGATCCGTCAGTATATGCAGGATACGTTTTATTAAGTTCCCAGGTTCACGTTTCTTTTATCTCTGTCTCTCTTTTGTAACACCTTGCCCTGAGGCGTCAGCGGGTATTTTAGTTTTAAGTACTACCGTGGAAGCCCTCATTACATCAGTAATAGCAGGAGTAGTGGCTTAGTAACTGCTATTTTTGAAGGGTCAATATTAATCTAGAGTTCCCTGGTATGCGGCGTGCCTCATGATCATGTCGTCGTTTTGGCTCGTAAAAACATTAGAATTTAATTCTTACAAGTTACGAACGAACTGCTTAGTTCACACAACGGCGTTTGCACGTTTCCCGTCACCGATAGCCTGCCGAAGGAGCGCTTTAGCAAGCTGCAATATTTTTTATGAGGCAACGAGACTGTGGTATAGAAGTTACATAAATAGGGATGAAGTGCCTCAGAAAGGCCGCCCTACGTTTCGATAGTTGGACCTATCTTTGTGAAGTACCACCGCCTAAATCGGTCCACCTATCGATACGTCTGCGGGCCTTTCTGACCCATTTTATCCCTGTTTATGTAACTTCTATGACCCAGTGTGATACTACATCTGTCACCTCCCTTGTTCTTTTCAGGCGACGGCAGTACATTTAGGATACAAAGCAGTCAGGTCAATTAAACGTAGTCGTTGTAGATACCTAACGACGCTTCGAGTTGTGACTTCATGCAGCCATGCGATAGGTCATTAGCTAAAATTGTAATACAACAAATCTTCCCGAGTTCGATGCGCGCAACGACTAACCAAACTTCGAAGTTTGCTTTATCAGCGCATGGAATCGGATTCGTTTGTAATACTCTGATATAAATCTATAGTTCTTGCTAATTCTTCCCTGCACGAATCTTTCTGCATATTGCGAATTTCTGAAGAATGTTTCTTTTTATAGCGTTTGTGGCGTCCCCGGCTGGTGATATCTGCACACTACGCCATCGCAACGAACGACTTGGCCGGTATATAATAGTGATCATCATAATCATCATCATAATCATAATCATCGTCGTCGTTGTCATCATCATTGTCCTCGTCATCATCATCATCATCATCATCATCATCATCATCATCATCATGTTTTATGTCCACTGCAGGACGAAGGCCTCTTCCTGTGATTTCCAATTACCACTGTCCTGCGCCAACCGATTCCAACTAGCGCCCGCGAATTTCCTCATTTCATCGCTCCACCTAGTCATCTGTCGTCCTCGACTGCGTTTCCCTTCTCTTGGTACCCATTCTATAATCACGTTTAATTAGTGTTGTTAGCGACGCTTTATTTTCGCGGTTTGTCGATAGCGTCTGATACTGCTGAACAGAAGATCGACAGTTATATTCCCAGCCGCGGAGGTGACATTGTGATTTAGGTGCAAGTTAAAGAGATCAAGGAGGTCAAAATTGTTTCAGAGTCACAAGTATGTCGTTTCTCATAGCGCCAATGTTGCTTTGGTACTTGACACCGCGTAATTATGGGTTGAAGTTTGCAGTGACATTTTATTCTAATTACATTTTAAAATGTCATTAATTGCCGCAGTACGAGGCCACTCGTAAGACAGACGTCTGCTATATGCTCCAATAGAAGTTTACATTTCGTCAGGCGAGCAGAAGCCTGGGGCTTCTGTAAAGTGCGACAAGGTCAACTTCAACCATATTTTTGTGGCAGCGAAGCATGCAGTATTCTAACCACACGTAAGTATATATATATATATATATATATATATATATATATATATATATATATATATATATATATATAAGATCTTCGTCCATTGTCGACAGACAGCGGTGTCACTAGTTGTGTTTTTTGGTTTTATGCACATAACTCGTTTACACGAGGTAGTCTACCCAAATGCCTGACATGTACACCTCTGAGTGTGCTAATGATATCGCGTTAAATCCAGACTACAGGCTGATTCCTAATATGAGCGTATATATAATATTCTTAGAGATCTTGTTTCTGCTTCCACCAGCAATGCAGGTCGCGGCTTGTTCGTAGTTCTCCCGCAAACTCGCGGTGGTTGGGCACGCCCATGACACAAAGAAGAAAGACAGAATATATTTCGACGTGCTCCGCATAACACCGGGGGAAAGCATCGCTCGGATGACTCGACGTCTTTCTTCTTTGTCTTTGTTCTTGGTTTTCCCGAATTCCACTTGCCAAAGCACGCTGCCGTGCACATATACCCGCTGTAGCTAGTATGTGTTGTACTCGCACGCGTGGCTTGACTCTGCGTGTATAGCCTCGTGCGACAGATGCCTGCCGCCACGCGTAAGAGCAAAGACAAAAGAAGAGTGCACGTAGTCGGCGCGAAGGCATTCGCGCTGCATGGCGACACGCTCGAGCAAGAATGTCTTTATTAATACCGCCGGGGGCGCTCAAGCTGCCGAGATTAAGAAAACGGCGACAGTGTCAGATGTGTTCGACCGCGGCTCACGCGCTAAAGCTGTGTCGGGTGGAGTCCTCGCCGCGGTGTAATTACCCCTTTGCTGACAAGGGACTCGTTTGCACACGGCACGCGCACGCGCGTGCGCGGGAAAGAAACCTAACCCCCCCCCCCCCCCCCCCCTCCCAACCGCAACATCGCCAAGCCCGGCACCGTCTCCCCTTGGAATGCGCGCGCCTTGCCCGTCGTTATTAAATTAAGACGACTTCCCGCGCGGAATCACAGAGATGCACCGCGTATTTAACGCTGCGCGGCTCTACGGCCCCCGGAACGTGCTGTGCAAGCAGCGTCCCGTCATTCTTGATTGTTGCCATTGTTTCGGTTCGCTCTCTCGCGAAAATTCTTGTCCTTCCTTGTATTTTTTTCTGACCTGGGCGAAAACAGACCGCGGAGCGCTGTACGAAAGCACACAAGGCGCGGCGGGCGCGCGGGACGATTTATAACGCTTCCTGCCACCGGTGGCGCTTTATCCTTAGTGTCGGCTGTCTGCGGTAACAAATTTATGAGCTCCGGTGAAAATCCTCCTCCGCTGGATGGTACAGCGTGCAGCAGCCTCTGCAGACGCCGTCAACTATAGCGGTTAAGTGGGATTGCGTGGGTCAATTTGTCATTCATTCTCCGCGCCCTCGCTTCAAGCTGTTTGTTTTATTATTATTATTCTGTGAGATCATAGCCATGGATCACTTTCTTTCAGTCTTGAGCTAGTTTCCTTGCTTTCAGGCGTTTTACCTGAACTTGCCTTGCAAAGAGAAGTGCTTTACGAATCCCAATGTAAAATCTGATAGCTAGATATAGAGCCTGCTGCTGCGTTTTATTCGCTCTTTAAATCGGTCTTTTCTTGGAAACAACGTCCATGTTTCTTGAAACTATACCGGTGTTTGACCTTTTCTTTCGTAAAAAAAAGAAGAGAAATTGAAAGAGCGAGAAAGTACAAATCTTTTTCGTGCAGTGATTAATGCTGCTAGCTTATGAGTATAGCCGTCCGCACTGTAGTCCAATTCCGTTGATCCATTCCTCCTGTTGCAGAACCGCACCCGTCAAAACGGTATTGACGCGAGCGAAACAAAGCAACCGTCCCCACGAACACTCGCGAACGCATACACGAAGCCAACAGAACAGTTACTCCTATAACGGCGTTAACGCAGCCAACGAAAAGACGTATACAGAAGCCGCGCGGGTTGAGCGATAAAATACGCCGCGGCATTTCTTATATATAGGCGACGCTAAAGCGCCAAGCACGCTATATATATGTAGGCACAAAGGCGAATTCGCCAGACGCGAGACACAGGGCTACGTCGCCTATCGGGCGTTTTCCCTGCAACGGGCGCTTTTTCCGTCGCCTCTGGCATTTGGAGCGTAAAAGATAAAACAAAATGCGCGCTGCGTGTTGTCACTGTGCGCGGGCGGGGGGAGTGAGTGGCGCATTGAGACGGTGAAGCCGCGGAAAATCTTGTAAGCGCCGCAAAGAACACGCGTGTCTCTCGCCCGAGTCGCAGTGCTCGAATCCCCTCCCCGCAACAACAGAAACCCGACTATAAATCACATCTATACGCCGTTCAGCGATCCCGTGAAGACGTTTTGCTTGTTTTTTTCTTCATTCGTAGACGCACGGACTAGCCGGCTAGCCGTGACCGTATCTTTTCGCCTTTAGCCCACCTTTCCTTTATTACTGTTCCCTTCGCGTCGACGGCTTCGAGATCCGAAACCGCAAAGCTGCAGTATAGCAACAGCCAAGCTATATAACACCGTGGGGGAGGCTAGCCAGGGCCAGCGGTTCTCCGAAGTCGATGCAGTCATCCGACGCAGTAAACGCCTGGGAGAGAGAGAGAGCGAAGACGAAAGGAGGCAAAACGGACCGACCGGGCGTTCTCGCACCACTCTACATTTCAGCGCCTAACAGCTCCACGTAGCGGTCGGCTCCCCGGTTTCTCTTCGGATTCCTTTCGCTTTGCGCTCGCTGCTCTCGGCTCAACAATGCTATCTACATTTGGAACCAGCCAACCAGCCCCTCACTCGCTTGTCCCGCCAGCCTCGCCGAGGATGATATATATTTATATATACGAACGCACCAACTCCTCGGCGTGTAGCGCGCGTCCGCGGTTTTCCTTTCAGTTCGGCAGGACTGCCTGCTTGGCGCGCGATATACCTTGATTTCGATTCTTCACGCCGCGGCTCAAACGCTGATACCTCATTGATTTCTCCTCCTTTTGTGCTGCGCGCCGACTTCTCCCCGCTTTGTCTCCAGTTTTCTTTTTCTCTCATTTTTTTTTCGGAGGGGGGGGGGGTGGGGTGGCTTGCTTCCTACGCTATAGTTGCGTGGGCTCTACCTGTATATGCTTGCTTTCTGCTTTCTGTCGTGTTATTGTCTCTCTTTCTTTTTCTCTCTCTCTATTTATTTTTCTTTAACGCACGTCTGTTTCATTCCTTATGTATTCGTCGTTCTCCGAATGCCACCCTGTTGCCTTCTTTCGGCCTGTGTATCCTGGTTCTGTACTTTCGCGACGCGCAAGGAGAGAGAACACATCAAAAGAGGCGACAAGGTGTTCAGCAATAAAAGAAATAAAGGAATAACGATACTCATATTGATAAATGAAATAAATAAAACCGGGGAGGAAGACGCGGTTTTCTCTTTTGTAACGCAACGCAAATGATGTTCCTATAAAAGGCACTGGTCTTTTGTGTGGTGCTAAGAGAAAAGAAGCAGAGAGCAAAGTGTACCCGAGACGCGATATACAAACCTTTTTGTTTCTTTTTTTTTCGAGCATGAGATTTTCTTTTCTTTTCTCTTACTTTCTTTCATTCTTTTTTTTTTTTGAATTCGAGATTTTGCTTCGATCTGTCGCTCAGCATCTCCATGCTCTCGACTTCCTCAAAACCACCGACATGGTAACGTCCCATTCGCCGCTTCCGCCTTTAGGTGCAGGATTCTGTGGGTTGGACAGTTTTCCTCGTCACATATTCCGTTTTATTTCGGTTTTGGCTTACATATATAGCATTCACGCTCTCACTCAATGCTGCTTTCGCTTTCTCTGCGCTGGATACCGTTATACTCGAACGTTATTTGATACCATATGTCTGCTTACCGTCGCGTCGTTCTTTTCTTTCTTTGAGCAGGGAGTTAAACAAGGATATATATAGAGACACATACGTTGTGCACATAACATTCGTATTCTTGGGGAGCGTGCTGTCTCGGCATGCAGGGAATTTCCTTTCATCAGAGAAATCGGTTTCTTCTCCCGAATCGGGATCACCTTTTGTGGCTGTGGGCCGACAAAAGGTCTTGGAAGAGTTCATAGCACAGCTTTCTTTCCTACTCCCGCTGGTTTGGCGTATGGCTGTTGCTGGCTGCTGCTGGGTCTGTCGGTATCTCGGCGGATGTGTTGCTGAAAGCAGAGAAGTTTAATAGAGCAGGACTGTGGACCTTGTTCTCAGCTTGCATATAACCATAACGTGGGATCGACAACCCCTAGCTGTGGTAGCATAATGGTAGCTGCAGCTCCTATAACACCCGTAGAAGGTACCTCACTGGTTGCAGAGGTAGTAGGAGAGGAGTTGAGGTCGCCTGGAATTTTGGTTGGATCCATTGAAGGTCGCGTTTGTAGTCCGGGTCACCAGTAACTGTGGAGCCGCCAATCACAGTTAAGAGCACAGGAGTTTTATTTGCAGGTCCCTTCACTTGATCTTGTTCTTGTTCCCTAGTTAAATGGTGCATCCCACTGTGGGGGATAGGCCATGAATCTGTTGGAGAAGGAACTGTCAGCATTTTTTAAAAATATATTGGGATGAAATGAAGGAAGCATCTGGCAATTGGGATTTAAAGTGTGTACTGTTTCAGGTAGGAATAATCGCTACGCTAGATACAGGGTCTATCCTGAAAGTAATGTCAGTAACGCCATTAAAAATCATTTGTTGAATTTATCGTTACAAGTGTTTAAAAACCTTCAAAATACTCTCCTTTTGCGTCGATACATCGGCTACAGCGAGACTTCCAGCTCTCAAATGCGTTGCGGTAGTCCTCCGGAATGGCCTTTAATGCTGCGGTGCAAGCAGCTTTGATCCCGTGCACTGTCCCAAAATGCTTACCTTTCAGGGGTGTTTTGAGGCGTGGAAACAGAAAAAATTCGGGGGGAGCCAAGTTCGGGCTGTACGGGGACTGGGGATCATTGGCACCCCTGCTCTAACCAGGTATTCGGTGACGATGAAGGCACTGTGGGCCGGCGCATTATGGTGGTGCAATTTTCAGTTGTCTGCGATGTCCGGTCGGATGCGTTGAACCCTGTGTTTCAGTGTTTTTAGGTTTTCCACATAAAACTTGGAGTTGACAGTTGTTCCAGGTCCTACAAACTCGTGATGAACCAGTCTGTGGATGTCAAAAAAGAAAAAAAAAACGATCAGCATGATCTTGATCTTTGATTTGCTCATCCTGGCTTTCTTCTGGCGAGGGGACGAGTGCGTGTACCGCTCCGATTATTTCCCTTTGGTCTCCGGGTCATATTCAAATACACAAGTCTCGTCATCTGCAATGACGTTGTCCAAAAATTTTCGATCAAGTTTGCACATGTCGAGGTTTTCTTGGCACGTTTCAACGCGGTGTGACTTTTGGTCGTCAGTGAGCACTTTTGGAACAATTTTTGCGCGCACCTTCCGCATGCCGATATCATTTGTAACGATTTTATGAACTTGAGTTTTTGGAATGTTTTACATGTCGGCCATTAAACGAACACTTAACCGGCGGTCTGAGTTCAGCAGTTCCCTCAATCGCGTCACATTGTCAGCCGTGGTGGTCGTGGATGGCCGTCCGGTGTGGTCCTCGTCGTCGACCTCTTCCCGGCCTTCCAAAAAGCTTTGTGTCACCGAAACACTTGCCGATCTGACAGGACATGTTCTTTGTAAGCAGTCTTGAGCATAGTAACAGTTCCCGCAATAGTCTTGCCAAGTCTCACGCAAAACTTTATTGCAAATATGTGTTCTAACGAGCGCTGCATTTTTTATTGCACAAGAATAAAAAAAAAACTGTCACGGACAGGCCTGTTCTACACTCTCCGTTGCTCGGAACATACTGAGCGACAGAGCACTGTTTAGCTGGGTTCCCCCACTACCAGTTTCAACCGGCTAGACCTCGCTCCGATGTACAGTCGCTTCACAATAAATTCACTGGCATTACTTTCAGGACAAACCCTCTATTTCTGGAAATTTTGTGAGCATTATAAGAATTTTGAAGAATTCTAACATGCAATTCCTTTTGTCTCACGCCGAAAGCTTCAGAGGGCTTCACAAACGTTCCTGTGGATGTAACCCAGTACGGTAGCCCCGAAATAAAGAGTTATGGGAAAAGCCAAATTGGAAACCAAGCTTTTGGAAGGGTTCTTCTAAATATCTTTTTCGCTGAATAAGGAAACGGCGGCATGTCAAAAAGAAGTGTTCCAGAGATTCACTCTCATTGCATAAAGGGCACAAGTGCGATACAGTCAGACCAGACCAGACCAGTGGAGGTAAAATTTCAGGGGAGGAGGGGTGGGAGCTCGGCATTGTAGTCTTGTAATCGTTAATTCAATTTTTCTAGAGGAGCACCATTTGTTGTTGCAAGGAAAACTGAGATGCCGGAAATCAGATGTTGCCAATAATGATTGCGCAAACTTATTTCCAGTAGTATACTTCCTGAACGGCGCCGCAATGATGAAAGCTGACGAAAGTATAATGGGGATTATAGGACCATTGTGAGATGCTACTGCAAATGTATCTGCGTATTTGTTTAAGGCCATAGGCCTTTGTGACCTGGCACCCATACTAAATGAACGAGATGTAAGTGCGTTGGGAAAACAGAATAGAAACGTTTTAATGAATCTGACAATTTAGGTGGTGCTAGTGAAGAACAGACAGAAAGGCAATCAGTTAAGATTATGGATGATGTCAGAGATGGTGGTAATTTGCGTAAAGCGAAGATAATTCCCAATAATTTCGCCTGAAAGATAGGCATCAAGTCGGGTAGCCGAATTGAAAGAGACCAATTTAGATGTGTTGATACAATGCCCACACCTGCCTTTTGTTCCCAGATGGAAGCATCAGTTGCTATAACGGTCTTTGTATCCACTTGTGCAGGGTGGTCTTCCAGAATACTATTCAGATATTGATAAGGAAGGTGTTTAGCGATATTTGGGAAAATATCATCAAATTCAAATTTAGAATCTGGAACCGAGGAATTTAGTAAGACCACCTCAGCCTAGGTGAATATTTAATGGGTCCAATAGTTTTTGAGCGAAAACCACTTGAGGGCAACGTGAGCGATCTCAATGACAATGAAAAATGAGGCCGGTTCATTAACGAAAATATATTGTGATCTCCTCTGTGGTGATGCATATATCTTTAGAAAAGTTTTTACTGTTAAGATATGAAATCGGATGAGAAGAGAAGGCAGGCTGGCTTCTTGATATAAGATATCCTTAGCGAAAAATTTAGGAAGCCCATGAAATAAACGTAACGCCTCTCGTTCTAACAAAATCAGAGGCTGAATTTCGTATGCAGGTCCGCCAGAAAACAAAACGCAGCCAAACTCCACTATCAGACGAACATATCTGCGAGAACATAATGAGAACATGCCGACGCATCCTTGATCGATTGCTGCTGCGTCTACGCAGCATTCCCACTGCGCGTGCTCCCTTCGATGTATAATCTGCTCTATATGTGGACCCCGATTAAGCTTTTCGGTGAACATTACTCCTAGATATTTAAGTGAATTCCCCTGTGGGATGCTGCCTTGTCGATAAGAAAAGGAAATTTGCACAGGAACGCTTTAGCGAAGGCGAGGACGGCGCTCTTTCTGATATTAAGGGAGAGGTTAATTCCATCAAGCCACATTTCTAGGCAGTTCATATAAGACTGTAGAGTTTTATACAAAGCATCTAAGTCTACCGATGCAGCGAAAAATACAATGTCGTCAACGTGTAGGTATACATGCACATCCTGTTGCAAAGGGACAGTACTCAGGAAAACATTAAGCAGCAACGGAGATTTGACTGATCCCTGTGGTAGACTTCTTGAGTGTTGACAAGCTGATAAGACAATCCGTGTAGAGAGCAGTAAAATTCCCTGGCATTTAAAAATTCATCAACCCAGGCAACAAAATATTTTGGCCGACCAGCATTCTGAAGCGCGTTTATTAGGCTTGCATGTCTACGCTGTCATACGCCTTAGTGATATCCAAAGTGACTAAGGCTGCATATTTTTTTGATATCGAACTAGTTCAATACAACTTTCTAGGTCGACATGGGCACACCAAATCGAGCACGCACGTCTGAAGCCAATTTAGCGCGGGCTCAAAATCATGTTTTCTATCTATACGGTTGTGTAGGATTTTTTCGACGAGTTTTACTACATTAGATGTAAGAGATATTGACCTAATGTTATCTAATTCGTAACCGGCACCTTGCTTTTTTTTAATGATGAGATAACTTTTGCAAGCCTCCATTCCGGGGGAATCCACGAATATTTAATAGAATGGTTTACGGCGGTGAGTAATGCATGTGATGATATCTTAAAGTTTTTATTATTGCCATAGTAATGTCATCGCGGCCTAGCGCTGAATTAGGCAGTTGGCTTAGAACATTTTCCAGCTCCGAAATCGTAACTACTTCGAAGTATTCACCATGAGTAGGCGACGTAGCGTGATTGGGCAAAATCGACTAAAAGTGACATACTAGATCTTTAGCAGTTTAGCAGTAATTTGGCCGATTCGCAGGGGGTTGGAACCATAGGGCCAACGTTTATTTGTGCCGGAAGGGCTTTTTCATTCCACCGAAATCGAAAAAGTACTTTTTTGTTGGTGGCCTTTGAAATAAATTCGAAGTGCTCACCATCAAAGTTATCTTTCGCATTTGCAACTGTTCTTTTAAATGTTGCGGCCCGAACTTGTAATCTCTCCAATTGCTAGGACACTGGTTATAAAGTAGTTGTTGCAACGCTGCTTTTCTTATCCTGAAATGGCGTGAACACTCTGCATTACACCAAGGGTTAGAAGACCCGCTTCTTGTGGAGTGCACAGTGAATTGAGATTTCTTTTTTACGGAATGTCTTCAAACTGACAATTAATTTATGGCTTTTTCTTCTTCATTATCCAATTGCTGATTCGATAAAGCCATGTGTATGACCTTTTTGAATGTGCTGAAATAATAAAGGTATCTTAATGCGTAGTAATTTGAGTCAATGGGTATACGAGCTCAAAAAGAATAGGAAGGTGGCAACTACTTGTGCCTGAGTTTATAGCAGACCAAGTGTAGATGGATATCTTAGTAGTAGGGAAAATGAGATCTATTGCGGAAAGTGACTTACTACTAATAAATGTAGGTATTAGTGCATTAATGCATGATAAATTATTGTTAGCAGCCCAATCCCACAAACGTTTGCCACTCGAACCGGACTTGTACCCCCATGAAGTATGGTGGGAGTTAGTCTCCGGCAAAAATGATTTCTTTTTCTGCAGGACATAAGTACTGTGTCTGCTCCATCGCTTCCAACTCCTCTTCCTTTTCTCTTAAGCCGTACCCCACTACTCGCTCATGTCTAGAACCAGCGATGCGCCAGAAGAAGGTTGCCGCAATAGACTGGTAACTGAATATATCGCAATCACAGAAATCAAGAATTCGCTCCTAATAACAGGACAAGAGATGCGACCACTAAAGAACTGCTCAAAAGCTACAAGCAGAAATTAAGCCACACGCCCACGTACGCATACATTCGTATTCCAAAAGGAACTATTCGCTGTTTTCGAGTATTCGAAACTAACCAAATAATACGCAACAAGCGAATGTTACCGCCTGGTTACTGTTTCCAGTCTGCTAAAATGTATCGCGAAATATAAGGAGTGAAGAACGGCAAATGGTTACGAAGCAATGCAGAAACAAAATTTGTAATACAAGCTTTCTTTTTGGTCTTGCAACGGAAGCCTACATGCCAACCTCTGGCTTTTACCGGTAAACTGTGTCATTTTATGTTTTTGGCAGTGGAATCATGTAGTACGTATATCGCTTACGCAAAAATTTGTCGTGCTTATTTGTAAGCAGTCCTTTTACATTTTGCTATGGCACAAAAGTCCTTCAGAAAGTTTTCTTTTTTTCTTTTTGTTACAACTTCGAATGTTTTTCGGCCACCGTTATTTGGCATTTCTGGAAAGCTAGTCATAGAGCAGCCATTCTTTCTTGGAAACCTTGCTTGCAAGCTAGCTCTAAAGTTGGTGGCAAAATATTAGTGCAGTCTTTTTATTACAGTTTATGACGTTAGGTTGGAAATGGCTCCTTTGTTCCTGATAATTAGCGGTCTTGTTCGCGCTACTCAGTAGTTGAGTGATGTATAATTGTACAGAAGTAAATGCAGCTGTTGTAAATGTATGCGAATATTCGATCCGATATTCAGCAGTTAGAGTTAGACTTAGCTACAGGTTATATAAGGATGATATATATATATATATATATATATAGGGCCCTTCGTTTTCGGATAAAACACGAGAAATTCCGCTTTTGATTCCTACCCCCCCCCCCCCTCCTGAACAAAATTGACACAAATCAGGTTAAACCCGATTTCGCCCCGAAGATTGCCCTTTCACAAAGGACAATAATGTATGCAGGCGTTAGAAAAAGCACACCAATAAAACTCTTCCCACCTGTTGTGCGAAAATGCTTAAGATATATCACAATATTCATATTATATGATTATCGTATACGCCTCGCTTCCGCAGAATACTCCAGCGAAAACCGGCATATATGAAGGTGCCAATGTACTGAGCGCCTGCCGGCGCTGAGTGAACTAGAGGTGGGCGTTTTTTTTAGTAACCACGTTCAGATGAATAGGACAATGGCCCATTAGGTCACATTTCTCGCACTTCCCACATAAGTATACGGCGGTAATGTGCTAGGAAGCGAATCAACGCAGCAAGAACGTAGCTCTGAATTGCGAATGGTTGCCGTGACGTTAAGATGTTTACCCAACTACATTGCTTTCAAAGAAGGGTGGCTGACTGCTGTTGTGGTTGTCGTCGACGTCGTTGTTGTTGTTGTTGCTCTTGCATTAGTTGTATTGATTCTATACTGAAAACCAAAAAAACTGGACACCAGACAAGGACAAACTCCCTACAGGTCTAGGATGATAATATACGTTACCAAGGGCTTGTAAGATAAGGAAAAGCATAACAGGTCCTGCGAAGCACTCTATACTTAATTACATTGTTATTAAATAAGTGCTGCGAACAAAGTAAGGAAGACATTGACAATCCCGTCTCTCTTTGTTGACTTTGTTAATTTCTTAAAGTGCAATAATATTGCCGGACAATGAAAAATAGGTTGTAGATAGGAGATAATCAAATGATTTGCGAGTAGTTATGTTTACAAATGCATGTTCCTGAGATTGATTGCGCTTGTTTAGATGAAGCGTTTGTGTCCTAAACGAGTCCATTGCTTGTGTTAATCGTTTGTAAAAGTTAAAAAAAAATCCTATAATTTGGGCTGCCATGCAGACAGTAAAACCCCCATTTTTCCGTGGTTTTCGTGCCAGACAATAAAGCTCCCCATTTTTTGCCGGTTTTTCTCCTTAAATATAGCACCCGAAAAAAAAAAGCAACTATACTATACTACAGGTGTTCACTTTGTTTCCGGTGGATCGCAAAACGTACGATGTTTTCCTGGTATTGTGGTGGGATATCGTGTCCCGTCTATGTTGTGGCTTTATGTCTTTCAGCAGAATGGGGCCGTCGAACATTTTTAGCACAGCGGTGAGTAACTGCGGGAGGTACATAAGGCTAGAGACGGACAATGGCACAGATTATGGCTGATGGTTAACCCTTCCTCATAGTAGGCGCAGGTGTAGGGGTGTAGGTCATTCCTATCCGTCGTTAAGTTTTCTATGCCTTTACTGCATGTAATTACTTGGGTTAAAGTTGACATGTATACGTAAGTCGATACAATACTTCAATGTGCTCATTACTGCTGTGTATCTTGAATAATAGTGATAACAATGCATGCAGCGAGTGCAATAAAAGAAGAGAAGCGTCATTTCGCATGACTTGAAAGGATAGATCATGCTGATCATTATAGCAGAGCTCCATGTGGGCCTGGTGTGAGTGGAAATGCCTGCATATGTGTATAATCGGGCAGGAAGCCGAAAATCACATTTCGCGTAACATTGTAACGTAAGGCAGTTATTAACACAATAGCTCAGTTTACGGGTGTAGTCAGGCGTTCGCCATTGGGCCAGATGTCAATAGCATCGAAACGTCGGTGGAGGTCGATGAAATGGGGAAGCAGGTCTAACCGAAAAGCGGGTTATGGAGCACACGGTTTGAGTGCCTGCGTTTGCCAGTTCTTCGCGGACAACTGCCTGGATGAGTGCCATCGTCGACTGAGTATCCTCCGCAGGGCGTACGAAAAAAGTATCACTGCAACGCAGCCTCGATTTCGCGCCGCACAATTCGAACAACGCTATCCGTGGTGGACGACTAAAGGGACGAGTGAGCGGCTTCGCCCGACGGCGTAGTGGTGGTGTTGGCGAGCCGCACGAACCGTTGGGCGATGCGACGGCTCTCTGCGTCTTCGAAACGACTGCGCTTGTGCTTAATTTCGTCGACCATCTAACAGTCTTTAAAAACCAGCAAGTTATAAACATATCACTGGCGATGCCTTAAATTTCAGGATATATGCCTCACTTTGTCAGGCTCGGGCATACTGGAAACGACGCGGCGGCGCTAGGACATCAACAATTCACGCAACTTACGGCACTGTGCAGCTGTCTGAGCCTGACTGTATAGGTCTCTCGCAGCGGCGCAGTTGCGACCAGTGAGCTTGCCAAAGAGGTTGCGTAGTAGTAAAACTTTAATAAGAGATGGAGTGGGGGAAAAGGGGTCAAAGAGTGATTGGTGGCTTCCCTAGTCCATGGCTCCACTGGCGTTGGCCGCCCGCTGGACTTGCTGGAGGAGTGTGCTCTGCACCCCTAGGTTCGAGCTGGTGAGCGTTACGTATACAACAGCTCCACTAATTATTGTTATTTGTTTGTCCTAGGCTGAATAGCTAACTCTGGCGACATTCTTTCACACGTCCACTTTAATTATTTAATTAATTAATTATGGGGTTTTACGTGCCAAAACCACTTTCTGATTATGAGGCACGCCGTAGTGGAGGACTCCGGAAATTTCGACCACCTGGGGTTCTTTAACGTGCACCTAAATCTAAGTACACGGGTGTTTTCGCATTTCGACGCCATCGAAATGCGGCCGCCGTGGCCGGGATTCGATCCCGCGCCCTCGTGCTCAGCAGCCCAACACCATAGCCACTGAGCAACCACGGCGGGTCTTTCACACGTCCACGAAATGTGGGAAAGGGTTGGTCTACCGTCACACCATGGGCATCTATCTCGATTTTGTGTAGGGTAGAGCGCGTGAAGTTTTAGGATGTGCGGATAAACGTCGGTCTGTATTTTTCTGAGGTTTGTGGCCTATTCCCAGTTTCAGGATTTCTGCTGAGAGGCGTACTTATGGCGTGTCAAACGCTGGTGTTCCAACATTTCGTGTGAATGTTTCGGCATACGCAAGGCGTGTGAACTGAGCTGCTCCTCTCGGTTGCAACGATCACGAGCTGCAGCATCAGTTCATTCGTTGACTACGAGGCCTGAGTGTCCTGGGCACCATATTACAGTGTGATAGTGTTGCAAGTTACGACCTAGCAACCTAAGGGTAGTAGACGGTAAACGGCCTGTCATAAATAAGCGACATGCCTCTTCAGAGTCAGTTGCTATGATTGAGGAGTGGCCTCTCCTGATGTTGGATAGCTAGGGCTATTGCTGCAGTCTCCGCAAATGTTATGCAAGATGTGGTTAATTTGTCGGCAGCCACTGCTGTATAACGTGA
Organism: Dermacentor albipictus; assembly: GCF_038994185.2. Taxonomy (NCBI): domain Eukaryota; kingdom Metazoa; phylum Arthropoda; class Arachnida; order Ixodida; family Ixodidae; genus Dermacentor; species Dermacentor albipictus. Next base: position 60,163,571 of record NC_091824.1, on the reverse strand, counting down.
TTTTGCGTATAGTTATTTGCTTACATAAGTCCCAGCTGGTCAGCTCTTTTTCGTGTATGTGCCATACCAGACGCGTGCCGGTCTCTGGAGCTAGAACACAAGATTAGCGGGCATCACCGTCGGGTCCCATCAATCGGGTGCAGCGGCGCGTTCGTGCATGCCAAGCGATTGATTGACGTCGACGCTGTCGGTGCCTTTACCAGAGATAGTGCCAGGGCAAAACCACCTTGAAGAAAATCGATTCCTCATTTATTTTTGTAGGGCAGTTTTTGGTAACAGTAACCCAAAAATCTTTTTGAAATTTCTAGGTGGCTTTGGCCAGGGTCGCGCGGATGGGTCAAAATGGCTGACGGTTGCAGCGTCGCGGATGCTGACGGCGTGGGTGCTGTCGCCGTGCTTGACCCAGCGGGCCTGGTCGTCTGTCGGCGTGGTAGAACAGCCGAGAACTTAGCCGGGCTGCGGAGTTTCGTTAATGACAATTAAGGATTAAGGACGTCTGGAATCGGTTTGCTACAACGCAAACCGATTCCAAACGTCTCTATTCCATTTCTCCAATCAGCCGTCCATGATTCGCCAAAAATTTTTTTCGGGCCACCCACATTTTGCCTTTCTGTAACGCGACGTCGCGGAAACCGCTAGAACTCCCCATCTGCTATGATATGTGCACACTGATTATGCATGATAAGACCGAACAAAAGAAAAATAAATATTTCTTATTCTACGCCTTTTTTTGCCATTAGCCTTACGCTATTGGTCGAACGTTTTCGGACCGCGGCCACTTCTCCTGTCTGTCACGCGACGTCAAAGTGACGTATACGCATTAAAGATGCATTAATATGCCGAATAAAACCAAGCTTTTTACGGATTGCCGAAGGCTGCCCCGTTCCGAAAGGAATATAAGATCGTTGCCCGCCAATTACTCCGGCACTGCCTAATGGGAGGTGCTTGAAAATATGTTTTATTTGCGTATAATACACAATTTTGCACGGCCGTATAAAGCTGTCGATTCCGTTGAACACGTATATGACATCGGTCTGCTGGCCCTTCTTCGCTGAAGATCCATTTTAGCGGCATTTGTATCTCTCCGTTACATGTAGGCGCAATTTTCTGCGAGCCACCGCATGCTACGTAAGGGGAAGCGGGCCAATCGCAAACACCAACACCACCGTCATCATCCTGCTGTATACTTTGCCTGCCCTGGCTCGACCCCGCTCTGTCCACTTCTGCGCGTTACCCGCCTATTGTCAATCAATTAGGTAAAAAGAACGTGTCATGGTAGGCAATGCTATTCGATTTGAAAGCACACAAAAGTGAACTCCTATAAACGAGGGGAGCGTTTGATTGGGCTGTTCAAACAACGCTGGGTGACACCCCCCAATGCTTGCGTCGGCGGTTACGTAAATTTCACCCAGGAGATTGCCGTAAAAATATATTGGAATAGATTTACGTAATAGGGCCCAAGATTTAACGTTTCTGTTGGATAGGTGTATACTTGGGTTTGTACTCGCATCGGAAGTTCGTGCAGCGTTGTGAGGGAGATAGCGTCAAGTTATGCTGCAAGCATGCTACTTGCCACTGCAAGCATTAAATGAATATAAATTTCATGTTTAGCCGTCCTCCCCCCTGTGGTGCCTGCGACAGCCTCAAGTGAATTTTGATATTCCTGGAATTACAAAAAAGTCCAATCATCCATTACCGGCTCTGAAGCAACTTACACTCCTATTACTGCACCAGACGTATCCTGACCGCATACACATATATAGCGATGGTTCAACCTCACCTACCAGCTCAACTGCCGCATTCGTTGTTCCAGCCAAGAACGTTACAGTTAATTTCAAACTGTCGCACACGACTACATCTACATCGGCAGAACTTGCAGCTCTTCATGCCGCTATGATGTACATCACCGAAGAGCTAACAGAGAAATGGGTCGTATTTTGTGACTCTAAGGCAGCCCTTCATAGTATCAAGTCCGCGTTACGTCACCGAACTTACGAGCAAATGACATCTGAAATCAGGGAACTGCACCACCATGCTCTGGAAAGAGGACACCACATTGTATTTCAGTGGATTCCTGCTCCCTGTGGCATCGTCGGCAACAACCTAGCTGACAAGGCTGCCCGGTGTGCCCACGAAGATACACAGACGCGTCCAACACCTTTGGCGAGGCCGGACGCTGCCAGAGAACTTCGCCTCCTTGCGCGCAAGAAGTCCCAAGATCTCTGGACATCAAGTGGCTTCAATTGCAGATTACGTAAACTGGACCCCACGCTACGGCTACAACTGCCATCTAGCCTTTCCCGCGGCGAAGCAACCTTGTTGTGTCGCTTGTGGTTGGGAGTGGCGTTCACGAACGCATACTCCTACCGTATGGGAATGGCCGAGAGCCCGATGTGCGACTCCTGTGGGTGCGAGGAGTCCATCGAGCACGTATTGTGTACCTGCCCTCGCTACGATGTCCAACGCCTTTCTCTGCGGGCAACTTTACACAGACTAGACTCGAGACCGTTCACCGAGTCAAAGATACTCGGACCGTGGCCACAACCGTCACTGGCTCGAAAAGCGATTCGTGCACTAGTGCGGTACTTGAAGTGCACGGGCTTAAGAGACCGCTTATAGTGTCATTGTGTAAGGTGTCCCTCCCACATGTACTCAGTGCTGACCCTCTCCCTTTCTTTCTCTTTCTATTCCCCTTTCCCCCACCCCCAGTGTAGGGTAGCAAACCGGATGCTGTTCTGGTTGACCTCCCTACCTTCCCTACCCTTGCTTTCTCTTTCTTCTTCTCTTTCATGTTAATACGTACGCTCTCTTGCCTTCAGACTCTCGCTTTAGGAAAGGAAAATTTGGCGCCTCTGCCGTGACTGAAAAAAAAAAACGGATGCAAAATGTGCATCGCACACTTGCGTGCGACACTCGATGACAGGAAGTGAGCATACGGACATAGCGTGGGACGATGCAATCGCTGGGCACAGTGATAGCTGGCGACACGCATCCCTGCAGTTGAAGACAGCATTTTACTGAAGCAAAGACAGATGTTGACGGCTCGCGAAAATGCCATGCGGTACGCGATGTGTCGCTTCGCAGTTCAAAAACTCTGCACCTCTTGCATCGCGCACGCACAATCGACGCCAATATGGGGAACAAAGCACGGCCCGAACTTCAGAAGAGGTCGGACCAAAAAGAGAGAGTCCCAAAATTTTCGGTTTCGGCAGCATGAAGCGAGCGCGACAGAGGATGACGAACAGCCGTTCTCCGTGGCAGCATATAGCGTAAAGCAAGCAGTCTCCACGGTCTCAGTCGGTGAAGCGTTTCCCTCCTCCATGCCCCATCCGTCCCCTTACTCTTGTGTTCTTTCAACTTGGCGCTCGTGACTCCGCCCCCTCGCTTTTGTGTTGTCGGTGCCCCCTTTTGCGTATGATAATCACAGAGACAACTTTCAACAACCGCCGGTTTCCCCCGCGTATCCATATACCGGCGCGGAGCCGCCGGTACGCATTCAGGATCGCACGCCAACGCCGCGCGACGCAGGGAGCGGACGCAGGAGGCATCGCCGCGCCTGCTCCAAGCGAGCGAGCGCGTGAGAGGCCAACGCCGAGGAGGGTTTGAAAAAGGAAAAATGAGACGAGTTCTCATTTTTCAGCGAGGTTTTTATACGCGCGCCTCCTATACGTTTGCGTGTTGCCACTTTTCAAACTGCGTCTATATGCAGCACCGCCGTGCCGCGTGAGGGCCAACACGCACGCACAGACGCGAGCCCGCACTCAGTCGTCCTCGGTGGTTCGACGCACAGTCCGCGCAAGCGGTGTAACTACAGAGCAAAGGGAGCGCGCGGCACACGACGTCGCCCTCGGCCCGCCCCCTTCTGTCTCGCCCCCACGAACGCGGCAGCGGCTCTGCTCTCGTCTGGCGTCGTCTCCGACGCGGCAGCGTGGTGTTTGGGGACTTTGATTATAGGGATGCGAGTTGGTTGCTGTTCCGCAGTTCGAGCCTCAAACCTGTCATTGTTGTCGGGGGCGTGTGCTCCGGAGGCGCGGATAGCCGTGACCCGCTCCGGTCGGCCTGCCAGCCGGCCACCGCCGCAGTATGTACCGAATGAAGGAAGGAGAGAGAGAGAATCCCTGAGAAGAAAGAAAGAAAGAAAGAAAGAAAGAAAGAAAGAAAGAAAGAAAGAAAGAAAGAAAGAAGTGAATTAAAAGATCAAAATATGCGCTGCACAGGCCGGCACGACGAGGTGGCGGGCCTGGCTTGCAGCGTCGCGTCGTCGCTGGTCCGAGGACGGCTGTAGAACCGCTGCCGCTGTGATGTGCCAGCTCCGGCCGGAGCTCAACCGCTCGCATCCACTTCCCCCCTCGACCACCGCTCCCCCCTCTTGCCGTTCCGTCTCTTCTCCTCCGTGCCCCGTCAGCCGGGGCTGGAAAATAAAAGCGGGTTCTTGCGGTGGGCGGCAGAAGAAACAAATACAGAAAGGGGAGCGCTTGAATGCGAGTTTCGTTGACCTGCCGCCGCGTGTGCGCGGTGGAGGACGGACGCGTCGTCGGCGGCAAGGAGGGCCGGATGGGAAAAACATGGGCCGGGGAAATCATAGTGCCCGACGCACCGCGGGCTGGCCGCTGCCCGCCCGGAGGACCAGGGTGTCCGATCCTCTCTCTTCTTTCTTTTTTTTTTTGTTCCTGTTCGGAGATGGACGGGTCTGTATATGCGGCACGCTCTCTGGCCGATGGATGCCGAGCGAAGCGAAGACGCGGGAGATATTGCGGGGAATGGCCCCTTGTTGTTGCCGGCCGTATAACCGCGTGACCGGGCGCTTTACTTTCTCTCGCTGGTCCACCGGGGCGGACCCTGGTTTTGGGAGCCGGATTGGTGCGGCGCCAACGCTGGCCAGATGAGAGGGCGTCCGCCTCTCGGAGGTGCCCGCGTCCACCACATCGCAAACCGATCCATGTGCGCAGTGTGTACACCGACATGATCGCTATTTTAATCTTTTTTTTTCTTTTTCTGTCTTGTTGTAAGCGCGTATGCTGTACATATTCGCGATCATGGGGTATCCGCTGTCTTTCAAAAAAAGTCCCGTCCCCCCCTCCCTCCCCTCGTTGGGTCCTGATTGCTGGTCGTTCGTCGCGTCCTTTCGGAAGCGGGGAGGGTATATCGTCGGGTGCGGTCGAGTGCGTCTCCATGTCTCTGCGGTTTGAGTTCGCCGCAATTTTACGAGGTCCAGGTAGTGCGGTGTGGAGAAGGTGCTTTCGTGTGTGTCCGTCGGAAGCTGTCTGATGGAGTGGCTGAGAAACGGATAACCGTGAATTAGAGAAATTGGCCTGTCTGGGGCGAGCGAAGGACAAAGATGAGTGCACAGAGCAGGGATTGAGTGGCAGTCCGTTCCTTGGCTGTCGCATAGCTCTGGCTGTGCACTGTGAGTCCATCGAAGGATGAACATTGTATATACGTGCAGGGGTTCTAAGCTTGCGCCAGACGCTGCAACGGCACTGGCGTGCAGATTCGCTAGAAGGTCATCGTAACGTAGCTCCGTGCTGCAGATTGTATACTCCCGTCACTGCGGTTTCCGGGTCAACAGGGGTGTTTTCTTGGTTGCTAATCAAGACTACCACTACTTCGTGTAGTACACCTATAGGTGTGACGAACGCCATACAGTCACTGTGGAATACAGGCACCTCGTATGTCAAGAGAGTGATTCAAATTCAACGAATTTCAGTAATTACAAACCAAAGAAGAATGACCTTCGAGCTGCAGGCAAGATGACTTCCAAGGTTACTGTTCGTCCACGCCATTTAATATTCGCGGTGCCTTGCTTCGGTATGTCGGGTGCTAAATGTTTAAACTAAAGATCAGTCAGGCGAGTTGCTTAGTCAGTACCGATGTTGATGTGCGCTATTGAAGAGAAAAAAAAGAAACGCACGATCCTTTCTGCTTCTCACTGAACAACAATACGAAACATGATGCAAAGCTTTTTTTTTTTTTATCAGCGACTGATATGGGTTCAGCACTCATCATACTTTCGATCATCGGCACCGCTGTCGTGCTGTCGACCAGAACTTCAGTCTTATACGAACTCCACCACTGCCCCTGAAAGCACCACGGTAAATACCGGATAGCTTTGAGCTTAGTGTACAGAAACTGCCGCACTGTACATTTATATGTAACGTTAACGATCTGCGACCGAACCTGAGGCTGAGCAAAGAATGCAAAAACGAGTAAAGAAATAAGGAATAAGACTTGGAGCAAAGAAAGGTGTTCAGGAGGGTAGGGGGGGGGGGGGGGTGGAGAAGAACGTAGACCGACAATTTGACAGGCAATTTGGTCGTACGCCGCGGAGAGAGGCGCGTATAAGACGCTGCGTTGTTTCTTCTCATTTATTCTTTTTATTATCTTGAGGAGCCTGAAAATCTCGGGCGACGAAAGGCAACCGCAAGCGGGCAAGGCGAAAGGAAAAGGCTTCCGCAAGGCCAGCCGAGAAGGCCCCCGCGCGCGAGGAGTATTAAGTCGACATTAATCATCGTCCTCCGCCGAGCGGCGCTTGGGCGCACGCGTGCGTTTTTTTTTTCGCTCGCTTGCCGCATGTGTCCGCGCCTTTCTTTTATCGCCTAATTATCCTCTCTTATGCCTCGAAACACCCCGGCCACCACAGACACACACACGCACCCGCTTTTGTGGGCTCTATGTGAACGCGTGTATATACCGCATACTACATGGTCGTGCGCTGCGGGCGCTTTAGACACGTTCCCGCGGTTGAAGTGAATCGCGCTGCAGTCGCCGCTGCTTCGTCGTGCGGTACGCGCGCGAAACGCGCGCGCGTTTTTTACGCGTGTGTGAACCGCGTGCTTTACACGTGACACGGCGAAAATTAGAGGGCTGAGAAGACGGTTGAAGCGGCACGCGTGCGCGAAGCGCGCCGTCGAAGCTCCTTTAAAAGCTGCTGCAACCAGTCGCATTTCTTTTTCGTTTTCTGCGGACGCTTTCTGTCGCACGGCCCTAATTACCGTTCTTCTTAAAGGAAGCCGGTCTTTGTTATACGCGTTCTGTTGTCTATTCTATAGCGTTAACCATGAAAATAGAACGAGAGCGAAAGAAAATAAACGGATATATTGAAAACAGTAGTAAACACCAATCGATATACATATTTTTTTTTCTATGAACCATTGCTTTTAGCAGTAAAATCGGACCTTGCGGCGCGAGTTGGTTGTCTCAGCTGTATACAGATGTAAACAGAACAATGCGCTCGCTTTATGTATAGACACTGCGGCGAATATGGAGGATACCGTAGTAATTATACGTGGTAAACACACTTGCTCCTTGAATATTGACAAACGGCATGATAGATTTATTCCGCTCAACGAAGGTCTAGGAAGGTCTAGCTAGAAATTGAACCTGCGATTTTGCGTCCACCAACGGAACGCCGCGTGGTCATTCAACCACCATGGCTGGTACGTATACGGCGCAGAAAGTATGGCGTCTATCGATTGTCCCCATGCAGCAGTTGGTCAACTTGTTTCCCTACGTAAGCTGATTGGTTGCGCAAAACGTAGCAGTCTTATATGGGCACGCGACTGAGAATGCTACGTGCCAGCTGTTGCGATTTCGTTCCCCCCTCTCTCTCTCTCTCTCTCTCTTTCTCTCTCGACGGCCTGCAAGCGGTAACGTGGTTTCTGTCACACAGCGGTGTCGCAACGTCTGACAGACGCGAAAGAACTACAGAGTGCCGGCAGCAACGAGAACGCATTGAGATGCGGCGAAGACACTTGCAACGTCGGCGTGTTAGTTCAAGCCGTCCTGGCGGCTTCGCCCAGCTAGAGGTCCGTCATTCGCGAGAGCTGCGGGCAATATGAATAAATTATGTTTGCACTTCATTTTGACAGGCGCACACCGCGCAGCTCTTCATAGTCGCAGGCACCTTTGATTGGCTGCCTCGCAGCGTGGAGAAAGAAGACTGACGCCGAGCATTTCCATAATACCGGGACCTGTCAATCAAGCGTCGGCTGCTCCCCTTCGTTCACAACACGCCGCCGCTTTTCTCCCCCGCTGTGACGCACCCTCTCGGCTGCCACTCAACGGGCAGGCAGACAGCGAGGCTCGCAGACAGGCAGCAAAAGCAGAAAGAAAGAAAGGAAGAGAAGAGGAGAGAGAAAGAGGCAGCATCCATAAAGCAAGGAAACTGCGGGAGGAAAAGCGGATGGCGGCGGCGGGAAAGGAGATCGAGGTCTCACTTCCTCTTCCCTGCTGGCGCAGCTCGCCAGCTGAGCGCGAGGCTGGTCTTCCCACGCTAAGATAACGCCTCTGGAGACAAGGCGTCCAGGGCGCGACTCTGCGGTTTGCACCGAACTGTCAGAACGGGAAGCGAAATGCGGCGCAGGCGTACGTTTTCACATAATGTATATGTGCCCGTATACGGCTGCACGGAACTCGGCAGCTGCGCGAACATATCTTTAGCTTCTAATTTACGTCCCCATGTGGCCTAATAGAAGACCAGGGCCGGTGCAAATGTAAGAATTCCTTTCGTACGATTCTATTCCTTCGCTATCACCCAGCGTACGCGACCGGCTGATCCTGGCTATAACGTATAGGGGGCGCACCGCTGGACTCAATGACGCAGGGCGAAAAGGAAATGAATAGAAATACAATTGTCGCGTTATCCCTGTCCCGGGATCGGCCGTTCGTGAGCGCAGGAAGAAAACGAAAGCCAGTGACCAAATGCATTCAATATTTGGTGAGACAACGACGGTGGTTATAACGCACTATAACCTGAAAGCAATTATTATGTAGAAAGACTAACGAGCATGTATTGCATGTACATTACTTGGATCGGCGCGCAAAACCACGACAACACAAAAAGGGAAGACTACACAGGACAGCGTTCGTCCTGTGTTCTTTACTTTTTTTTGTGTTGTCGTTTTCCACGCTGATCCAAAGAGTGCATCAATTCAAACTCGCCCAGCTTTCCATCTTACTGTATTGTATATCTCCGTAGGCAACAAATAACAGCAAAAATACCTGGCGGAAGGATGTACATATAACGAAGAAGAGAGGGAGGAGCTCTTTAATAAATCCTAGAGAAGCTTGTCATGGCCGAGTGCGCCTATATCATGCTACTCGAGATGGAAGGGACGAAAAGGTTAAATGACATATACACAGTGCGTGTCACACATATACACAGTGCGTGTCACAGACTCACAACATACGCGAGATACAGCACCCAACATGCAAATTTATTAAGTATGTATCCGATTGAGACTAGTGTCTCTCAAGGTGGCTGAGCGCGTCTTCACAGCAAATGGAGCACTGTTAGTGTCAGTCCATGCTCAAAGTACTCGTATACGTCTTGTATGCTGAAGGCATGAGTCTTGGATAATACTGGCGCTGTTCTTATGTTCCACCAACACTGGTCCAAGAAGGGGATGTCATTGCAGCCAAACATTTCGACAAGGGGACTTTTCTTTATGACAGCAAGTTCTTGCTGCCCTGACGAGTCGTTTAGAAAACAGGACCTGTCTTCGTCAGGGCAGATTGTTGATTACTTCTAGTTTCCATCTTCACCCGCAGCGGTAGCTTAGTAACTATGGCATTGCGCTGCTAAGCTTAAGGTCGAGGATTCGATCCCAGTCGCGCCGGCTTCATTCCAATGGGAACGAAACGCAATATCGCTCGTGTACTTTGATTTAGGTGCACAATAAAGAACTCTGGGTGGTCAAAATCATTCCGGAGACCCTCCCACCTCCACCTTCCTTATGGCGTGCCTCAACCAGATCGTGGTTTTGGCACGTAAATACCAAAAATGTAAGTTTTAGGCTTTCATGTGCCTGCTAACTTCTGTTTTGTTTGACATGTGATTGGAAGGGGACATAGCGTGATACATAGCGGTGCTCAATGCCTAAGCCTCCGCTTGAAGTTTCTTGCTGAACACGACAAGGCAGAGGAGGCACGTGACATTTAGCTACTAGCCCCAGGAAAAATTCTTACAGGTGATAAACTCTGACTACTCTTACGAACGAGCTGATAGAGTGAATTGGTGACAGATTTAAGCCGCGCTAACATATCAACTACACGTTTTCGTTCGTGTTCGCTAGTGAAATAGGGACACTTCCTCCTCCGCCCACCACAAATGTACGTACAATGCAACATAGCCACATTTACAGCAAGTTGCCGTTTCTCTGTAATAGAAAATATTAAGCTCTCTTCATCAGCTGGCATCGATGACTTGAACTGCAAGAAGCTGAAAAACAAGAAACATGTTTGTGCGGCGTTTTTGTATTTATTATATTCAGTTGCTTGCCCAGGCACCGTGACAGAGGATCGAATGGAAGATTGGGAAGGCCATTTCAGTCTATAAATCAGGTAAAAAAATTCTTCATTAAATTACTGCCCCCTCTCATTGACTAGCCTCCGCTGCAAGTTCATGTAGCATGTAATCTATATGCTCTCACGTCGTAAACTTTCTAGACGCTAATTATAATTTTCGTCATTCGCAGAACGGGTTTCGCAGGGGCGGGTCTTGCTAGACCCAGCTTACACTCTTCGTTCGTGACATTCATGATAATGTTGAAAGTAACGTACAGACACCATATTTTCGGATTAAGCAAAAGCGTTTGACAAGTTATCTCATCAGCACGTGTTGCTAAAAATTTCTCATTTGCATCTGCATCGTGCATAAAATATTAAAATAGCGCGAACAATTTTTAACTTACCACTCGCAGTACGTCTTCGCTAAAAACCACGTTTCTACCACTGCATCCGCCCCATAAGGCGTATACATAGGGGTCTACTTGGCCCCCTTCCTATCTGAATTTAACGGAGCGATGAGGATTACCCTTGCTCGTGTCCTGCCATTACCATATGTTTGCCGATGACTGCGTTATTTATCGCGCAGTCAATAATATCAGTGCTTAAACAGCTCTTCAACTTGATCTTGACCACGTACAAGAACGGTCATGCGATCTTTTGCTAATGACCCTCAACTCAAAAAAAAAAGAAATACAAACTTGTTTCATTTACCCTTCATCATCCTCTTCGCTTGTCGTGTCGGATTAGTAACGTCGCTATGAAATTGTGGAAGGATCTTACAAATACTTAGGTGTCACCATGTGTTATGACTTAACCTGTATGGAAAGCATATGTTACAACGTCATGTCATCGGCTAACAAAACATCACATTCGCATCGCCCCATTGCATTTAAAACTGTTATTCTATGCAACACTGTTTACAACGAAACTTGAATACGCATCTTTAATCTGGGATCCGCATCAAGCATATCTCGCCAAAGCACTTGAGGCGGTTCGATATCCTGCCACCAGGTATATTCATTCTTCATACTTCTAGAATGTCAGCATATCATACTTTAAAAAAGAATCTTCCTCATCGTTGCTATCCCTTTGTCACCGCATTACCACCCTCTCCCTCTTCCACACGTTCTACTACTCGATGCTTGATCAACCACGATGCGTTGTCCATCCTTCACGTCTGTCACAACGCATTGGTCATCCTCTGCAAGTAGCACAACTACGCTGACGCACAAATACATTTTCAGCCTCGTTTTTTCACCGAGCATCTAAAGACTGGAATGCTCTTCCTCATCAACTCGCTGGCGTCACCTGCTCCTCACAATTTGTTGAAGATGTAACAACATTTTTTAGCGATTTGAAACTGTTGCAACACTTGTTTTTATATGTTGTAACCCAGCGCTTGTATAGCACCCATCTACAGGGTCTTTAAGGAAATAAAATGATGATGATGATAGCTAGCGAACCTGTTTAACAGGAGATACACACTTGCAAAGCGCTAATTCAAAATGTTAAGGCAATCTCTAAATATAACAAATTACAATTTAAAAAGAAAATATGTGAAGAAACGTAGTGAAGACCTCTTTTATAAAAGATACCGAGTAAGAAAGCTAAACACCCGGAAACTAGGCTGCAGGCATTCTTTTCTATGCCCCTTGAAATGCATGCTTATAGGCTAAGGAAAGGACTAATAGGAATTTTCGTGCACTTCGAGCTATATTTATCTTTTTCTCACAATGTGATGATAAAAGCAAGGCACGCCATTTCTCCCCCCTTAATTCTTGCTGTTCATAATAATAATAATAATAATAATAATAATAATAATAATAATAATAATAATAATAATAATAATAATAATAATAATAATAAATACTGAAAATGACCACTCTTCTCGACACTATTCCCCTCCCCGTCGCGCTCGTGTGGCGCGCCTGTAATGTTTTCAGCTTGACACGACTCTTGTGTTCTCGGCAAAAAAAGGAGACGTGCCTGCTCTCCTTCCAGAGAGTGACGCGGCGTAGCCCTGCGTGCTTGCCCGCCAGCTTTCGTGTTTCATCGACGCCCTAACCGCTGCTGCCGCCGCCGCCTCGGTAAACAAGCACGCGACGATAGTCGGGAGGTATGGCTGGCAGCCAGAGAAGAACCGAGCGATACGGGCACGGCGTGCAGGAGGCTCGGGATGCGCTGTAAGGCGGCGCGGTTCGGGACCGGGAGGAAAGAGGGCCGCGGCGTCAGAGCCAGCTGTGGCAGCTACAGGGCCCGCCTTGGCTGTAGCCCCGAACCTCCGGACACGCATGTGCGCTGCGCGCGACAACCGAAGCCCGCGCTCGGGGTCCCGCGAACCGAGTCGCCCCGGCGTATAGGCTGCAGCACTACGGGAGGAACAGCGCAGTTGGGTGAGGGAAGTCGAGGGGGGGAGGGGGAAGAAGAAGAGGGCATCACGCAGTACTGCCCGTCTGCCTCTCATCTCCGAGTCCTGGCACACAAGGGGACGGCAGTCGAGAGGAGAAGCCACGCCGCCGACAACACGTGCGGATCGCGACGTTCCTGGAAGGCGCATATCGTTGTCGTCTCTGGCGCGTATCTTCGGCGGTACCTGGCCGAAGAAGAAGGGTGGAGCGGCGGCGGACCGGCCGATTTGGCAAAGATGAAGCGGAGGCGAGCTTCTACGGCGCTAAGAGGAAAAGCGGGAGGAGGAGGAGGAGGGGAGGGGGGGATGGCGCCCCACAAACGACGCTCTTTGTTCTGCCCGCCGCAGCGAACACGGCCGACACTTGTGCGCGAAGTTGTTGCCGCGTATGGTTATACGCGCCGAGACGCAGCGACCGAGCGAGCCGCGGCGGCAGGGGCAGCGATGACGAAGTAGCAGCAGCGGCACCGAGAAGACGGAGACGAGCAAAAGAAGAAACCTCTTTTCGGTTCCTAACCTCCCCCACCCCTCCCCCGACTCGAGCGTGACAGTCGGTCCAGATAACTTGGCCTATAGAGATGGCGGGGATACGCCCTTGGATAGACTTATAGACGGCAAGACCAGTCGGGAGGAGGTGGCAGCAGGGGGAGGGGATCTAGTTTCGAACCGCTGCTTGCCCGCGAACTCTCGGCGCTCGCGATAGACGCGCTTCGCGAACGCGCAGCCTTGTGCAGGGCGGGAAGGCCTTTCTCTCGGCGCGTCGAAGGGGAAGGCACAGTTCCACTGCGCAGCGGTCTTTGTGCCTCGCGGGCTGCCCTATCGCGGTGTTCTTCGCGGACAACCGCTATAGCTCAGCTGTCGCCTCGCCGCTGCCCCAAAGAAGCCGGGTCCGTTTGTATACCCGCCGGAATCTCGCTATCTGGCGCGCGCCCCCGCGCTCGCGCGGAGCCCAGAACAGTGGTGACCCGGCTGGGCGGCGCACAACTATTCCTGGATCGTCTCCAGGTGACAAGTAGAACGAGAGCCTCCCGCGGGCCGTGCTCCTTTGTCGCTCGGCGGCCTCGTAGACATGCGCGACTCTGCCTGCCAAGCACAAGGAACACCCGTTCAAGACGCGCGGCGCGGGCAATCGGCGTGGCAAATCTCGCGGTGCGCCTCGCTCCGGCGGCACCGACAGCATCGCGCGCGCGCGCCCGTTCCTCGGTGAGAGGGCCCGGCCCGCTGGCTCTATTTCCACGCGCGTCGTCTGGTCGCGGCTGCCACGTCGTATCGCTCTCGCGCCGTTCGCAGGGACGTGGTCTTTGACTCACCCCTGAGGCATCTAGCGTTGCGTACGTGGTTGCTTACGGTTTGCCAGACTAAGCTTACCTAATTGCACGGGATAATTTGCGTGCGCGCAAACCCTCCGCGAGTCTGCCACGTGTCCCTTCTGCATGGGGCTACTCGATTTAGCTTTGGAGCGTGCTGCGGCAAAGGATCAGTCGACTTTATGGACTCGTCTCGCGCTGAACTCCTTACGGCGGCGTCAGCTGGTTCTCGCAGCTGACCTTGCCATCTTTTAAAAAAGAAAAGAAGAAAATAAAGAAAACAACTTGTTTGGAATAAACCTTTTTCGTCAGCTACAGCATTGCCTGTTGTGGCCCCCGAAATACATGCACGGACACCACCACTCACGGAGTGTATGGATAGTGCTCACCACCTTGCATACGATCATTATTAAGCGCGAGTGTAATGTAAGGCCAAGTGGTTAACGCGCGTCCCGCTTCGAATTGCACATTGCCACTGCTCCATGAACTCGAATCCCAGTGGCAGTGGGGGGCAACGCTTTGTTCTAAGCGCCAAAGTGCTTATCTGGATAGTCCCCTATCCAGATAAGCTATGCGATAAGGGGTCGAGATAATCTGCTTTAGTATTTTGCGCTATAATCGGTGTAATCAATGATTAGCAGCTGACTATTTCTTTTATTACAGAAAAATTGTGAAGGATTTCTCTGTGCACAGCTTAATATTGGTGATCGACCCCACAGATAAGCTAACGTATCATTCTGATACGCTGGATTTGTTACCTACAAATAATGATCCAAGCGATGGAAACAACAAGAAGTCCACAGTGGCATTTTGATATGCTGGATCCACTGAAGACAGTTCAACAAACCAATCGCTAATTACTGCACTATATAATAATTTATTCAATTACAATTTCATAGTTTTGTCGTTGTTGCTGTTGTTTTGGTGCGAATGTACTCATCATGATCAAAAAAATTTCCCCCTGAAACCATCTCACAATGAACGTCAACCTCAATGCGATTACCATTGAAGCAATATTGCGACACACATTGATAGAGCCAAAGGCGAAGCGCGTCATGCGTGAGGAGTGTATGCAGGCGGGCTCCTCTCTCGCGCGGTCGCCGCTGGACACGCAGCGCTATCTAGCGGCGGCGCCATGAAGTCAGCGTGTGACGCATGTGTAAATCTATATCCACATGAGATAGTCTAAACATGTATGCGACGTGGGTTCGATTCCGCCAACGCCAGACACATTTTAACAGATCGTTATTGTCACTGAAGAAGAGCGGCACACACCCGGTGACACGTTGGTCCGACGGTTGGCTTTAACCCTTGCCCTGTCAGCACAGCAGCCCTGTGCGCTGCACGTTACACCACAAACTAACCAGTGAGACCCACATTGGCTGGAAAAACGGGTTAGGGAGAGACAGATGGCCCACGGAAAAAGCACATGAAAGTGTCCTACGATCGCTAATCGCGTTAGATACGCACGAAGAGGTTGTTTTGATTTTATCTGACGTGGAAGAGAGAGCTTTCTGGGTGATCAAATATAGACGGAAAGCAGAAGGGTGGGTCTAAAAATTAATCTGCAGAACACTAAAATAACGTTTAACTTCCTCGGAAGAGAACAGCAGTTTACGATAGGTAGCGAGGCACTGGAAGAGGTAAAGGAATACATCTACTTCTAGGGCAGGTAGTGACCGCGGATCCGGATCATGACACTGAAATAATCAGAAGAATAAGAATGGGCTGCGGTGCGTTTGGCAGGCATTCTCAGATCATGAACAGCAGGTTGTCATTATCCCTCAAGAGAAAAGTGGATAACAGCTGTGTCTTACCAGTACTCACGTACGGGGCAGAAACCTGGAGGCTAACGAAAGGGGTTCTACTTAAATTGAGGACGACGCAGCGAGCTATGGAAAGATGAATGATGGGATAAGAAAAGAGCAGATTGGGTGAGGGAACAGGGTATAAGGAGGTATAAGGAGAACAGGGTATAAGTATAAGGGTATAAGGAGGCCAGCGAGACGCCAGGAAGATCTTCTTTGCCCATGCGTGCAGGAGCACACTCGCTAAACGTTTTTGTACTTATCGTCTTGGAGCGCACCGCTCACCCGTAACGATGCATGAAAGGGACCCTGAAACGATTTTGACGATGTTGTACAAACGTACTGAGTAGTTAGAGCAGCTCCTTCTGATCATTAATTGACGCATCTAATTGCTCCGGGTAAAGCGTGTAATTTATTATATTGTTTTAAAAATGTACATCGCTGCCGATCGTAGCACACTGCTCGGAGGGATTTTGAGCCGTCCCTACCCAATGACGTAAATAACCCAAATGGCATCAGTAGGGTGAGATATCCGATTGGCTGCCGAGGGCGCGTCATCGATAATTTTTCCACCTTTATGGTGAACAAAAGATGTTCGTAATAGTTGGAACGTTAGTTAATTTGTTTCTATAAAAAGAAAGTAACAGAAAGAGAATGTACAATAACAATTTCTCACTACACTTAAGCACTTCCGGCACGCAGGAAGCGTCGTCTGCTTGTGTTACAACATGCTACATTTTGTCGAGAGCTCCGCGGTCAGAGTCGGTCTCAGTCTTTTCGCGAGCACTATGATTCGAATTTGTTGCGTTGCGGAATATGTCAAGCTGCGACATCGTGTCCCTCTGCAAGGCAGCAGACCAGGGGCCTGGCTGCAGCGCATGGGACTGCCACTATCCGATCGGCGCCAGGATTTGCGCGTTTGCGACCGTCACTTTAGACCGGAAGATTACTAACGCAATAGCGTTTCGCGAGTCCGGTATTAGGGTGAACGCAAGCGCAAGGGGACTGGACCTGGCCGTCTCCCCTTGCGTGTCGTTTCGCGGAATGAGCAGAAACGCAAATGTAAATGGTCTGCACGGTGCAGCCACCTGGTGGCACAGAGCTCAACCACACACAGCAGCAGTAACGAAATGTATTCGTCTTTGCTGCTGGTGTAAACTTTTCGGAGTGTAATCGTTAACAGGGTGTTTTTGCAAATGTTTAACATGTTTTACACTTGGTTAGAGTGATATTAGCTCTTTCTTTGGCTGGTTAAGCTCTGCGCCAACGGGTGGCTGGACCGCGGAGACTGATCAGGCAGCTCATGTGCGTTACGCTTAAGTTCCTTCATCAGCTTGAGTTTATGCCTCCACTGTTCCGTCGAAACGCCCAGCTCGCCTGTGATTACTGGAATACTGGACACGTTCGGTGCTGCGACAGAATGCTCGCAACGCATGCTGCTTCGATAGCTCTCGCTTGGGGTCGACTGCCAAGGAGCCGGAGGAGAGTTTGGAGAGGCTTCGGACGCTCGCTCCTGGAGAACCGGAAGTCGACGACACGACGTGCTATCATGATGCAGAACCAGTGAAGGCGGAGCTTAGCCCCTATGACTCAGCGAACGAGTTGAGGAGAAAATGCATGACTATGAAGGAGGGTGACTTGTAATCGTCCGTAGCTCCCTTACTATGAGACGTTTCACACAAATTGTGGAGCGAATGATTAGCTTTAGCTCTACCCTCCGCGTCTACAAAATTTGTCCGAACCGTTTCAGGGGCCCTTTAAACTTCTGTTATTTTTTTTTATATCATCTCGTCTTCCCTGCCGAACCCTCTCTGATGGTCAGTCTGGTTCGAGCTCCTACCAGACGCCGTTAGTGTTCGCCGTAACCCCGTCCCCATAGCAACCGATACCAGCTCGCAACAACAGGTGGCAGCCGTAACAATGTACCCCAGCTGCGACGCTGTCTTCGGTCTTGTTTTTCAACAAAATAGTTTTTTCAACATTTTTTTCTTCACATTTTGGGCTGCCAAGTAAGTGGTGTGGCTCGTATGCATCAGTGTGGCATTTAGTCGAGCGTTTACGGTATATACACAGCGGCTTTGTATGCTCCGGATAAATACGGTTACGATAGACAGCGGCACAAAAAAGATTACGACATAATAGCAACAGATTTACACACATGAGAAAATATGCACATTACTCCAAACGCAAACACAATATTTTTTCAGCCACTCATACCTTCGGATGTATTTTCTGTATACCTAAGACTCAAAACATCTCGCAGCTGCGATGCCGATGGTCTACAGATTCAACCTGTATAATCTGTTATATACGATATAGCCCCTTTTTTGACACATAATTATAATTTGTGCATTTCTACAGGCGTATTTCCAGAACATATGAAGGTTGGTAAGGTAGTAGTATTATTTAAAAAGGGTGAAAAATTAGTTAAAAGAAGTTATCGCGCGATATCGATCCTCTCTGTTTTTTTCAAAAAGTCTTGAAAAAATCATTCTATGTTAGTTGTCATCATTCTGTGAAAAATACAAGATAATTTCAAATGCTTAATATGGTTTTGTAAAAAGAGGTCCACTGAATTAGCTCTTCTCGATCAAAAATAATTTATATTGCAGGACTTCAAACATAAGCTAATAACAATAGGCATATCTGTCGACCTTACACAGGCGTTTGACCATATTAATTACATTTTATTCTACAAACTAATGAAATGTGAAATTAGAGGCATTCCCCTTCAATTATGAAAATCCTTTCTTAATAACACATGGCAGTTCGTTTCTGTAGGCCATAATACATCGGTAACCAACGAAATATTTTGTGGCGTCCCACAGGGTAGCAATTTGGGTCCGTTGCTCTTTAACTTATACGCTAACGATATTACTTCCATCTATGAAAAGGCGAAATTTATCATTTACGCAGATGACACAAGTGTTTTCATTTCGTCCGGTTGTTGCACCAATTTAATTACTATGAGAAATGACTTCTTGTGCAGTCTATCCTATTGGTCCACAGAGAACTGTCTGAAAGTAAATACGGCGCAAACAAAGGCTGTAATTTTTCATATCAAAAGCATGAGTCTTCCTTCAGATCTAACATTAGCCTGTAGATCTACAAATATAGAACTTGCTCTTTCTGCAAAGGTGTTGGGAGTACTCCAAAAACTTAGCCGCATAACAGGTGTTTTAAATCACTACAGATATACTTTACCCGTCTCTGTAAAATTAATTATTTATAATGCTTTACTTGTGTCTCACATACATTATGGGCATCTTGTATGGGGCACCACGACTCAGTGTAGCTTGAGTAAATTATTTCGTATGCAGAAGTAAATAATACGTGTCATCGCTAATGTACAGTATGCCGCCCATACTGAAAACCTGTTTGAGAAATCCAACACTGCTACAGCCCAAAAAATCTATAACTGCAGACTATTACGCGAATATTATTTTAGTACCAAATGTAACAATGCCTTTCTTGTAGAACTTGCAAAACTATCCGTCAATTCACACCGTTATTCAACTCGCACACCTGTAGTATGGAAGGCTCCGTGCTCTAGAACCAACTACGGTTGTCAAATTCTGTGTAACAACCTTCCAAGATTACTGAATTCATATGATAGAGCAAGCTACAATTTGCAGGATTTATCGCTGTCAGAATTTAAAACTCTATTGCTTTCACCTCCTTAGAGCGCGTTCGTGAATGTTTAATAATGTATATTATGTTTTCTTTGTCTATATTACAAAGTGCATATCATTTAATTATTTCAATGTCGCAGTGTGTTTTGCTTTGTCATTGCTTGTGGAAATATTTCATTGTTTTTTATATATCGAATAATTGCAATGTTTTATGGCCATTATATAAATAGAGTATATATGAAGTTTTGGGAGTAAATAGATATCATTAAATAAATCAAATCGAACATTGATGTGTCTTTGTTACGCCTGAAGCACCTGACCTTTAAATGATGGGAATTCTGAGAATGGTTTCACCGGTGTGGAGGTTTATATTAGCCTCGCGCTCAAGGAAAGTTCTTTTGATTATAAGTGCTGTGTGTCTTGCTGCACACACAGTTTGGCTACATGCTGCCAGTTCTTGTGGCTTCACAGTACTAATATTATTGCAGTGAGCATTTATCTTATCAAAAGATTTGCCGATAGTGACACGCGAAGGCATGTTTGGTAGCGTCACTTAGCTCGGCGTCAATAACCTTACAGTTGCACTGTATTAGGTCGCCTTGCGGTGCTCCTGTGACCAGTGATGCTCTGTGAGTTTGCATGCGTTCACTTCGCTGATGGTTTTGAAAGCACCTAACGTAACGTCACCACTTGCACAAACAAACAAACACATACCTACGTACGTACGTACATACATACATACATACATACATACATACATACACACATACATACATACATACATACATACATACATACATACATACATACATACATACATACATACATACATACATACATACATACATACATACATACATACATACATACATACATACATACATACATACATGCATGTATGCATACGAGCATTTGCATATTTTTAAAGTTTGGCTGAAGTTAAGTGAAACGCCCTGTGTGTAGCGGTGCGAGATTATCTCCTCGAGTTACTACTGGCGGAAGGCGTTCTACATCGTAATTTATTTTTCGTATTTAACTTGTCGGTGAGTATGTATGTATGTATGTATGTATGTATGTATGTATGTATGTATGTATGTATGTATGTATGTATGTATGTATGTATGTATGTATGTATGTATGTATGTATGTATGTATGTATACATGCATACATACATATATGTATGTATGCATGTATGCATACATACATACATACATACATACATACATACATACATACATACATACATACATACATACATACTCATCGACAAGTTAAACACGAAAAATAAATTACGATGTAGAACGCCTTCCGCCAGTAGCAACTCGAGGAGATAATCTCGCACCGCTATACACAGGGCGTTTCACTTAACTTGAGCCAAACATTAAAAATATGCAAATGCTACGTAGGTGGGCCGAACTAATGTAATGTTGTTTGCCGTTGCTTGGAGATACTCAGATTATGTTTTTCATCCCGCCTAGTTAAATTATTAGCCTTAATTAATAATTTAGCTTATCAATTATTGTAATTAAATGAAAAGTGCCAATGACAAAATTGTACAGCAACAGGAAAAACTCCCGCTACAGCTTTCTGTTGCTCAATAAGTGCTACATGTGTTTTTCCGAGCGTGAAAGTAGCCCGCGAATGCACGCAAAGTGCCTCGAGCGGCCAGTCGCGCGGCAGTTTTGCTTGTATTCGCGCACGCACCCATAATTGTCAACGCTCACACTTACACGCATAAAAGTGCACATAATGGGAAGCGAATGTCCCTGTAATGCAATAAAGACGTTAAAAACGATCGCGCATGAAACTGTGTCAAAAGAAGTACGAACCAGAAGCGTTACTCTCTAAACCAACACCG
The DNA here is from genome assembly GCF_038994185.2 of Dermacentor albipictus. Taxonomy (NCBI): domain Eukaryota; kingdom Metazoa; phylum Arthropoda; class Arachnida; order Ixodida; family Ixodidae; genus Dermacentor; species Dermacentor albipictus. Next base: position 60,142,271 of record NC_091824.1, on the reverse strand, counting down.
GGGGCGTGACACCCGTTGGTATAAGCTTTTCTTCATGTTTGTGCGAGAGAGCGAGAGAGAGAGCCACGACGTGCCTCTCATCAATTTTCCAGCTGGCTCGTCCAGTGTGTGCACTTATCGACTTCCTACTTAGACGAAAAGTGTAAACAGCCGTCACTGCAACAGTACGCCGCAGCAATATGTTTCTGATTACGCGGCTGCACGCTTTATCCAGTGCGACGCTGCGACATGTTTCTTTCTTTGAATGAACCACAGTGCATGTAAGCACTGTCCGTACTTCAATTAAGGCCAGCAACCGGCTGCCTATCTCGATTTTGTTACGAGTGAGACAGAGCTCACAACAAGCGTCAGCTAGAAGAATATTATCTTTTGGTTCAATAGCTTTGGTTGGCTTTAGCATACCTGCCACTCTCCCGAATTTTTCGCAATACATGTGAATTTGGATTCGTTGTACGGTTTTACGAATATTGTGTCATGTTTTATGCGAAATAATCTGTCTTTGCGCAAAAGGTTCCAAAGGTTTAATTAATAGAAGGAGTGACGCACGATTTCGGAAAAGTTCATAAAGAAAAGGAATTTTGAAACAGTTCCTAAAGACAAGGGGGCGGGGCGGGGGAGGTACCCCCTGATTCCTTAAGGGGGGGGCACTACATACATACATACATACATTGATTGGTCCAATCATACTGGTCCAATCAACCGCTTGGTGTGCCATGAGCAAAAACAAAAAAAAAACGGAAAGCAGGTATTGTCGTACTGCTTCGAGGTACTGCGCCCGACGGTCACCACCGTTGTTCGACGAAGATTCTTGGCACATCAGACTGTTTCATGAGCCCCCTGAACATGAAGCTACCTGATCGTGATTTAGTGAAGGTCCACCTCGGTTTCGTTAGGTTACCAGTCAAATGTCATTAGTTTAGTTCTGTCTGCATTGTGACTGCTGGTTATATCAAGGACGCACGCAGTTTCTCCACTTTGCTAAGTAAATAGGTGTGAAACCATAAAATATGTTCTTGTAGTGCCTGAGGTTGTCAATGAAACAAGGCGCCTAATGTTCTGTGTTGCAGTTATATGTATTTGCTTTGAGTTCACATGTCTTTAACACTTTACCACCTGAGTTATTTCTGAAAAACCTTCTACAACATGCCAGCATTTTCTCAGCGCTTGATTGAATCGGCACACGAAAAAAATGACCGAATACACTAAGAATGATGTATTTATTTGCACAACAGCCATCTGTATATATATATATATATATATATATATATATATATATATATATATATATATATATATATATATATATAATATTTGTTCTAGGGAAAGTTTGATTTGTCAGCGCCAATGAATTAAACAAAAAGTGGACGTCCCAAACGCAACTTCTGCGGCCTGTGATAGCCGTGACGAAAGCGACTGTCACATATAATCACATTTAGCCAAGTATTGTCATCGGGTAAGATGCGTTCACGTTCGCTTGTGTGCGCGACACAATACCGCGTTTTTCGGGGGAAACAGCAATTTCTCCCCTACGTGCTTTTTTTTTCTTTTTTTTGTCTCTTCTGCTACCGCGACCCTGTGATCCTGTGCTCCCCTTCTTTGTATATAAACTGATAGCCGTCGTCATAGCCCAATTGGTAGTGCCACGCGCGCCTAATGCGCTGGTTGTGGGTTCGGATCCCACCGCGGGCACGTTATTTTTTCGTCCACACTACTTTCCCTCTCCTTCGTTCCTTCCTAGATTTCAATTTCAACCACAGCAGCTGATTTCATTTATGCTTTCCTTGGCTTCACTGTTTGTTGGCTTTTTTATGGTCGTGATTACCAAGATTCTAGCCCCTTGGTCTTCCTTTTTTCTCGATAATAATAATAATAATAATAATAATAATAATAATAATAATAATAATAATAATAATAATAAGTTTATTCCCAGGTAAACATACATTGTAATAGCCAGCCCGCTTGAGCATTAATGCTTGTGAGCGCGGCTGGGCATACAGCGTTATTGCATCCACGCACAAATTAAATACATAAACAAATGTTAGAAGCGCATATTGTTCATATCAAAAGGAAACAGGTTATGAGGTAGAACATTTGCATGTCGCGAAACAGCGAATCAAGAAACGAGGCATTACACAAGGACAGAGCATAAACTCGAGATTATCTTTTCCTCGCATTATATATATATATATATGTGTGTGTGTGTGTGTGTGTGTGTGTGTGTGTGTGTGTGTGTGTGTGTGTGTGTGTGTGTGTGTGTGTTTGTGTGTGGGTGTGTGTGTGTGTGTGGGTGTGCGCGCGTGTGTGTGTGTGTGTGTGTGTGTGTGTGTGTGTGTGTGTGTGTGTGTGTGTGTGTGTGTGTGTGTGTGTGTGTGTGTGTGTGTGTGTGTGTGTGTGTGTGTGTGTATAACAATAGAACGTACTTTTTACAGACTGGACAGTATAGGAGACCATGTGAATTCATTCAAATGACTGCAGAAATGACCGTATGAATTGCTTAATTGCTAATTTGTAATTTGTGGTACTCATTTGAAATTTCTTAAACTTCGAAGGTACATAAACGTTACGGGTTTTCTTTCTCTAATGAGTCTACAGAGAGGAATAATAAACTTTTCTGTGTTGCGTAAATTACGAGTGTTTATATTTTTTAATTTGAAAGAACCCGAGAAATAATGTTTAGACAAGATGTCAAATAGCATCTGCTTCTCTATGAATAATGTGTCGAAATCATTCATGCTAAGCACAAAATTTTCTATATGAAATTGTGTTGCGAATGACAGGCTAGAGGCAATTTTTCTTAGAATCCTATTTAACACATTTAATTTGTAAATAGATGCTGAGCCATATAAGGTAAGACCATATCTTACTACCGGCTCGCCTATGCTCTTACAAACTATTTGCCATTTAGATGCGTCACATAACTATCTCAGGGAATACAGATAAGCACAAACCGTTCTTCACATCTTTGAGACTTTCCCGATATGGATGTTCCAAGATACGGCATTGTCGAATCTCATTCCTAAATATTTTGTGCTGTCTACTAACTTCACTGGGATACATGAACAATTCCCAGAGCATGTGTGCTGCAAGTAATATGGCTTGGAATTTATTATGACTTTATGTAGATTGCAGAAACATATCAGGTTTGTTTTGGCTTTGTTAATGACTGTTGAATTAAGAGAAAACCAAGAAAGCACACATTCTATATCTGTTTGAAGTACATCTCTGAGTTCGCCATAAAATGACCCAGGCAGTACAAGGGCAGTGTCATCTGCGTATAATTGCAAGTCGGATTGAAGCGGTAAACTGGCCAGTTCATATACAAGCATGACTGCATGACGACAACAGAAAAGGAAGCCAAAGAAAGCATCGGGGAAGTCAGTCGCTGTTGAAATTGAAATGTAAGAGAAAAGGGACATCAAAGTTAATGAAAAAATAACTCGCCGCCAGTGAGAGCCAAACCCGCAACCTCCGCATTATGCGTATATTGCACTACGAATTGTGCTACGGCGACGGCTATCAATCTGTCCACTAACTCGGGTTTTTGTGTTTACTAGAGCTAGCACTGGGAGTGTTATAGCCCGTGCCGCTCAGAGCCATGGTAGGTGGATGTGAAGCGTCCTGTATTGCCGGATAGCGCCGCGAAACATTGACAAAGGCTGGTCCACCAGCCGAAGCGTCAGAAATATACTGTGCAGTACCAACGTACGTCGTACTCTTTGAAATTATTCCAACGTGTCCAGCGTGATTCCTACTCTTCAGTACTATATATGTATGCGGAACGGGGTGCGTTTGTGCGGGTGCTTGCGCGTGAATGTTGTGTTTGTGGGCTCGTGCGTTATAATACTGATCGCCGGCCTATGAGCATCCGCCAACCCCGGCCCCTTCTCGACTAACTTAAACCCTATTTTGGGGTACTTGCGCAGCCTTGTCGAGGCTGTGCAAACTCGGTATACTAGTGGGCTACTTGCTTTGAGCAAATTTATGTGGTATAGTTTCCGTATCAAGAGAAATCGCAAAACAATGTCGCTGAAAAGTGAGTGCGATCTGAATACAATGTGTTGCTGACAAGGAATTTTATTCACCCGTAGGCACGCTTACAACTGTGGTATGAACGAAAAGTACAATATAAGGCACATCACATGTAATACATAATACTTGATGTAAACAAAACAGATTAACAAATGAAATAATAAATGGTAATGTGTTGCAGGTCAGTCTCTGCAGTTCCAAGTTAGCGGCGGCCTGTGACCTGCGTCTGAAGTTAAATAAGCAATAAAGCTCCTCCTTATGGGCCAGAAAAGGTGTGCGCTCGAAACGGGCTATACCTCCTCCTCCCGCCTCCCCACGTTAGCGGGATTTTTGCGCATTTTAAATCTCACCGGTTGGCAGTAGTCTTTAGTTGGAAACGTTAGTGACGAGAAGCATGGCTATCTGGTCGCGTTGATGGGGCGGCGCTGCAAAAGGAAAAAGAAGTAAACGTGGAAGACGGAGCCAACGCGCCGGGTAGTTATTTATTATTATTATTATTATTATTATTATTATTATTATTATTATTATTATTATTATTATTATTATTATTATTATTATTATTATTATTAAAAGTGCAGAATGCAGTCAGTTTTGCATACAGTGCCGCCCTTCAAGGAGCAAAAGCTACTCTGTTTCCTTATTTTTTTCCGTCGCCTTCAAAGGCACCATTTCATCTCAGCACTCACAACATTTTCTTCTCTGACCCTGTGAGTTTGTTTCATCGGCCGTCTGCGCACAGGTCGCGTTCCTCACATTCCTATGTCACCACCATACTCGGAAAAAACGAAAGGAAGGAAAGAAAAAACGAAAAAAAAACGACAAGACTAGTTCAAAGGACTGCAAGCCTCGTTACGATGGCCGCGTCGTACACCTCCTCCCTGGCTATGAAATGCTGCTGTGAACCTCTCTTCGTATACGCCCGCTTTATCTGCAAGAAGGTTGTATAGGTCCCAAGTCGAATATACTGTGTCATGCTTGAATGAGTAAAGAGCAAGACGCAATAGACCAGGACTGGTCTATTGCGCCTGAACTGGGCCTGCGCCTGAGCTGGACCAGGACTGAAGACCAGGACTGGTCTTCAGTCCTAGTCTATTGCGCCTTGCTCTTTACTCAATCAAGCATGAACCAACTAGCCCAAGCAAGAGTTTTACTTGAGCATATGTACTGTGTCATACGCACACCCTGCACTGCCACGGCACATTTCGCAAAAAATTGTAGTATGCGCTATAGCTTCAGCGTGAGACCGGTAGAAAGCAGTAGATTACTTATGCTGGCAAAAAAAGGTATCTTCAACAAAATTTCTTGTTAATATTGTTAGTTCTACGATGTGCCACAGCGATAGTGCAAGGACCTCCGAAATTCTTGGCGCGGTGCGTGGTTTCAAAATCCACACGGCGCTCAGGCAAGGTCGAACATCACAACTGTTAAAAAAAACGCCTCGTTCCAGCCTTCACACCAGATTTGGAAAGGTCTCAGGCTTTCAGACGACATCTGATATACTTTAAATCAAACGTGTTCAGGACGTTTTGGGCTATCTTTAAGCAAATAAATGGAAAAAAGGACATATCAGTCAAGGTTTTGGTATGGGCTAGTTGGTATTCCCTGGTATAAATCGTCACTTACAGCGCATACATAGACGAGGGACAATACAGCGCTTCTCTTCGCCGTCCTTTTTGTCCCTCGTCTATGTATGCGCTGTAAGTGACCAGTGATAACATATCAATCGTTGTTCGTGCGCAACAGAAGTACATCACTCTGTAGCAGAGGCCTCGCGAAAAAAGTCATAAATTGCTGAAAAAGTAGGGAAAATGCAGAAAACTTGCAAAATGTCGTAGATTTCGCACTTCTATTTTTTTTTTTTGGTATACGACAAACATCGGTAGATTCCTAAGCTATATCGTTCAATCACCAAAACTTGAAGAAAAAAATAAAAGCAACAACAGCAACAAAAGACATCTGTAGTTTGGGCTTCGCGTTACTATACTCCGCTTCCTACTTAGCGTGCAACGCTGTGGAAGCTACGCATAAAGTTCCGTAATGGAAATTTATTGCAGCGCGCGTTTCACGGGCAAAAGGTTTAGGCATCGAACTCAAGCGAGCCGCGTGACCATGGAAAAGAAAAACAGGCTGCAAAAGAAAAACCAGAAACGGAAAACAGTGATAAGACAAAAAGATTTAAAACAATGTATTAGCAGCCACATAATGCGGTATAGCTCAATTCTTAACGATTAACTTTTTTTTGTTGTGTTATACTGAATCTAAATAATAAACAGGTTCTCATAACTGGCAGCAAAAAACGCCGAACTATTTGTCAGTGCGAACTCAGGCACTGCAAAAATTACCTTTAACCTCCACAGCGTTGCACGCGATCTTATGGGACGTAGTATACATGCTTCATTTGCGCCTCAAGCCCTTCCTTACCTTTGCGTTCTACGATGGCTTAGAGGTGGCCAAGCTGACCGCTTCCGTCCATACGAAGCGTTTTAGTGTCGTCTTCGTTGTTTGTTGTAGTTGCTCTTACTGCGGCCTCGAAACTTAGCGAACAGCTAATGATAATCTCATTTTCCTCATGCGTGTATATAAGCCATCGTCATCAATTCGCGTTATTGTTTTCGGTGCGCCGCTCGTTCTTGAGTTGGCTCAAACCGCCGTTCTGATTAGGTGCAATGACAGAAACCGTGCAGCTCACCAGTGCAAGAAATAAAGAAAACGGGGGGGAGGGGGCGGAAGGGGGGCGGGGGGGGGGGGGGGGGGGGGGCTTCGCTGTCTTCGACGCGTTGTCTTTTTAAGGAGTGTGCTCTGAGCCTTGCACTAACCTCGCTCTCAAGATCACTTCGCGAGTCATCATGACACATATTATGACTTGGCATCGGGAGAAACGCAACACAGCAGCCGGCACGCCTGACCCGACGGATCGTGAATTTAGCTCAGAATAGTTGGGGAGGGTAGGGGGGAGGGCAGAAACGACGTGTTTGTGCAGTGCCTACAGAAGAGAGTTGGCGCATAAGAAGTGACAGGTTTTTGGCAAGCTATTGCAGGTGTTTAGTCCATCCGTACACCGCATTTGTGTCCTACCTGCCTTCGTACGTCTTGGCTCGGGGCAGTTCGGCTGTTCTAGTACCGAAGGTCGTAACAACTGCTTAATGCTGAAAGGGCCGGTTATTGCAAAGCCCACGACGCAGGAAATAACCTACGATTTGCTTAGCTTTCGTAACGCCGCATCGTGTGCAGTATTAAGCGCTGTTTTTCTTGCACATCTGCGACGGGCATTTTCATGTTCGCTGGAGTTAATGCGAGTGCCGAAGCCAAAAAAAAATGAATATGATACTTAAAAATTTATTTACTGTAAAAGTAGATGTACTTAGCAGCTACCCTCGTAAATGCCTCGCTCGCAGTACTTTCATGTACGATTTGAGGGTATCTCTGTGCCAAGAGGTGGAATATATAAGTGCATGGTCTAAGATTACGTCGATTGAAAATGCGCACCAGTGGTGAAACGTATTCCGACCAGCAACTGATATTGGACAGCAGGTCGGCTGTAGAACAAGGTGAGTAAACCATCCGTACTGTAACGAGAATCCAGGGAGGAGGCTTATAGTTTCTGCCTTTCATGGCTTGAGGAGCTTACCTGAGGGCCGACATTGGTGCCTCGCTATTCGAAGCATAAGCTCATTTGAAGCGCTGTACTTCCTTTATCCTCTTCGAATATAAATAGTAGTCGCTTTCAAGTTCGCTGTGTAACCTGTAATGTCTATAATTAGAAACTTAGGGGATAAAATCTGATATATATATATATATATATATATATATATATATATATATATATATATATATATATATATATATATATATATATATATATATATATATATATATATATATACAGTACTCACCTACATTGGCGAAACCTTGGCTTACAAAAAGCGTTACACTTAAATTCAGGACGACGCAACGAGCCATGGAAGGAAGGATCGTGGGTGCAACGTTAAGGGATAAGAGGAGATCAGAATGGGTGAAGGAACCAACGCGAGGTAATGACATCTTAGTTGAAATCAAGAAAAAGAAAAGGGCATGGGCAGGGCATGTAATGAGGAGGGAAGATAACCGATGGTCATTAAGGGTTACGGACTGGATTCCAAGGGAAGGGAAGCGCAGCAGGGGGCGGCAGAAAGTTAGGTGGACGGATGAGATTAAGAAGTTTGCAGGGACAACATGGCCACAATTAGCACATGACCGGGGTAGTTGGGGAAGTATGGAAGAGGCCTCTCCACGGCCGTGGGCGTAGACAGGCTGATGATGATATATGTTTATGCTTCCGTGAAAGGGTCCATTAGACGGTTTTTATCGTACGTCTATAGAAACAGCGGGCATCTCTTAAGTAACGCTTTGTCACTAGAATTTCGTGTCAGCAAAATATTATCACATGCACGAGTAGTTAAACGTTACCCTCCCCTCAAGCCGAGGCATTGCCCTTCAACTTTTACACCGCGTGGCCGTCGCTATATGCCCTGCGTCCTTCAGGCGGTGACACAAGTGCTGCCTACTTCCGGTTGACTTCAACCGAGTGTGTTGCCGCGTCTCTCTCCAAGGGAGTTTTTCTCGTTAAGCCTGGGCTACATGGAGAGAAAATTTGAAGAAAAACTGCGCGGAGCGGTTGGAGACGCAGCACTATACGCACAATATTCGCAGTTCTCATTAAATTTATTTAATGCTAGTACATGAAGAGAAAAGAGGCAGGCGCACCCCGCGGGCGCTCGTCGCATTGCTGCGAGCTTATACGCAGCGTATTAACTACAAAGTAGTTGTTTCCGGTACTGTTCCAGTCTGATAATCGCTTGATAACGAGAAAACATCTCATAATACGTACATTTACGATTGTCTCTATGTATTACGCTCGTAAGATTTCTTTGAGGACGTCAGCGGTAAACGAAAGTGCTGGCATTAGCTTGTGAATGTGCGCTATCTATACCAATTTCGCTACTCTATAATCTTAATTAGCTAAACGAAAAAGGAAATCTAATTTTGCACTACCCACGCGCTGGGAATCGATGGTATGCGAAGTATTTTGCAGGCCCCTGACTATTCAGCATTGATCGGGTTTCCGCAAAGCGACGCAGTGTGGGCCAACGTGTTCGTGTAAATTGGGTAAATGTGTGCATGGGTCATGAGCTCGCGTGTGTGTGACGACCGCAGCACGGCAACGACTACGCCGACGGTAATCATATATATGGCAGTGGCGGCTAGATTTCTACGTCGATCCTTCGGCGCCAGCTTACCGCATAATTATATACAACTCACGATGGTAATTGTTGTGTTTCTACACAGGCAGTGGACGATCGCAAACGAGAGAAACGCAGAATGTGACACCATCAGCGACAACTTTGTTATGCAATCGCACGCGTGCCTGACTACGTCATGTGGTGTATGTAAAACGACGATAGCATCCGTACTGCTGCGAAGAAACGTTAAAGCGTGACATACTTGGACAGTCATTGAGTCTGCAGAACCTTGCATAATTTATGCGTGGTGCACTACGAGCAAGGAATTCGTGCAATCGTGGCCTAATAAAACGGGAAACAACTTGCCGCAAGAACAAAAGAATCTGTTCAAACCCACCGCGATTAAAATGGATAAAATTGGCTCCGAGCTCGGGACCCAAATAAATACTACAAATACTCGGTGCACCTTCTGAATTATGTAACGAAATGCGCGCAACATGTTCATTAGGTAACATATTTTGGATGCTAGGAATGCATTGCAAATGGTTACGTGCGAAAAACATTGACAGCAGTCTTCCTTGCCACTGAACTGCTTTTTCGTTCATCCTCAAGATTGCTCTGTTTAGAAAGAGTTTATTTCAACAAGAAACGATACGAACACTGAATCATAATCACGACACAATTCCACCAGGACGATAAGATATACAAAAAACGCAGCATTGTATATACGGCGCATTTTCAAATTAGTGTCCGAGTCCTCACTCATTAACATATAATATCATAGACCCACCGAAAGGCACAGTTACACATGAACTAATTGTCACATGTATAAGATGATGTTCCATATATACAGTGTACACAGTGGTACGATGATGTGACAGAGACAGTATACACAATTTTGAAGCGATGTGCATGAGATGTGTATATACAAAAATTATCATGTATACGAGAGCACACAGAGAGAGAGAGAAAGAGAAATCACGGGCACCTACATTCTATATCCATTAAATGAATACTTCTGATGGCCTGGCTACAAGAACCAGGCTGGTCGAAAATTAAGCCATACGCGTCCATCAGCCACCGACAGGAAACGGCATGACCACCAAGGAAGAACAACTCCTCTGACAGAAATGACAGTAGCTCAAAGTAGAGCCTGCGTCCAGTGTGCATCTCGATCTTGTCTCCCAAAACACTGGCGCATGTCCACTATGCGGGATTGGCCAAGAAGCAGGTGCTTTCCCGCATGTCTCACTGTTAATTTAGTGGCGCGTGCACCAAGATATACTTCGTCGGCAGAGATGGCCAACTCAATTGAGGAAAGTGTTCCGTCTTGGTGTGTCAATTACCATGCCAAGAACGAACTTGTTGCGGTTCCGTAAAACGCAGTGGGCTTGGACTCGTTCATTTATCCTTGCGGCAAGTTGTTTCGCGTTTTACTTTCATTGGAGACAAAAACGGTGCCTTTCTGCAGACAGTTGATCAAACGCGACTGTGGAGATTAATTGCAGAATATTTTGTGTCAGCCAGTGAAGACATACCCGGTGCTCTGAAAGGACACACATGCGTTAAGTAGTGTTCTCTCTCAAAGTGTTCACTGTCTGGTTTTCTATGACACACTTGTGCAGCGTTTCTTAAAACGAAAATTGTACAAACACCTTGTTGATACACTCATGCCAGCAGCTATACATCGATTGACACAGCGTGGAGGACAAGGAAATAATGCTCTAACGAGGGTTGAAAAGATGCTGAGTTAAGTCAAACATAAAAACATCATTGTTCAAGTTAAGCACGGGCGCACAACCGCTGAAAACATGGCAGAGTGAAAAAGGCCTTTGACACCCCGGACGACAAGATGTCTACTCTACGAAAAAATCTGAGACCATTGAGCATTCTTTCATAGAATGCTGGGAACAAGTCTTTCACTGGGACATTCTACAGAGGACTCCTAAGAAGAGCTACCACTCGATCCATACAGTTTCTCACCTCTTACCACAGAAAAAATCCTTTGACGAGGTTATGCTTATTGGCCTCCACAGCTAGTAAAAAACGCATACGCAGGTTGGACATGCTGACATATATTTGCGCTCAGTACTTAAAAATTTTACTTACATTGTTGTGATTGGATTATAGTGCCTGATGACTTGGTTGTATTGCAGGAATATATATTTAAAAAACCACAGCCTTCGTAATACGAGAAAGTTGTGCGCTCACAACGGGAACGTAGTGGGTTCTGTCCTCACGGGTGACAAGTTACCTTTTCGTCCACTTTCGCCTCTCTTCAGTATATTTTAAATTTCAATTTCAACCACAGCCTACCTCTATGTTTGCTTTGCTTGGCTTCATTTCGTGTTGGCTTTATGTGGTCGCGATTAACAAAAATCGAGACCCTCTGTTTCCCTTCTCCCTGTTTACGCATAAGTGTACTATTCAAGATAAGCTTAACGCAGCGGCATGTTTGAAGCATTCTCGATGATGCAACGTGGCAAGCCAACCGGATCGCTCGCCCGAGGGACGTCACTCGCCCATGCTACGTGCCGTGGGAAAGCGCGGCTGAAAACACAGGGAAACGACGCCTCTGCAATCAGTAGTGATTCACATTTTAAAAACCCCATAATACATTACACGCACCACGGAGAGCGCTTAAATCTGTCCCTGAATTATCAGAAGGACCTATTTTACCGACTTAGTACGTTTGTACACTATCTTCAAAATCGTTTCAGGGTCCGTTTAAAGTTGCACTTGTAAATATTGTGTGCTTTTCGCGGTGCACTGTGTTCACTTTGTTTCCGTAAGTCTTTAGGCTTCGCTTTACTGTTCTAAAAGCTGCTACTGCTGCCCTCGGTATGTAAAAACTTAGGATGACAGGTTGGAAATCAATCTTTGTCTTTCTCATATGCTTTCCGTTAGTTCTCCGCTGGCTAAAGCTACACTTTCAGTGCACATAAGGACATCGTGTCTCTTTCTCTCTTCAACAGGCTCCCTCAGCGCACTGTATATCATCAGCACCGTGCTGGGCCAGTTCGACTTGAAGATCGCGCGCCAGTTCTGATCGTTTTCAACCCCACGGTGTTTCTCAGGGGGTGAGTTTTTCTCTCTCTTTTTTTTTGCTTTCTTTCTTAACTTCCGTTCAGGGACCCATTCGACTGGACTTGACCAAAACATCGCCGGCATAAATGAAACCTCATTATCGCGTTAACGACGTGATTCATCAAACAGCACGCTCCAGTGACGAGAGCAGGCACGATTTGTCCACGCTCCTTTTTTCCATTATTTCCTCACGCAGCGCGCACAGCTTCCTCTATCGTTTTTCGTCCCCCCCCCCCCCCCTCATTAGGCTCTCCACTGGCCTGCTTTCATTCTGCGTATTCCAGCTGCAGAATTTCTCCCGAGCGTTTTGTTATTGTACTTTTCACTTTCTTCTCTGTTTCGACTGGCTTATGTGTGGTGCCTCGCGTGTTGGAACGCCCCATAGACCAGCTTCACGCTGAGCCGAAGCGGGCCGTAAGTGGCATCGGGAACGCTCTGTTTAGTCGTTCGTCACCAGCTCGGACAGCGCGCGCGCGGTATGCGAGGCCGACTGACCATCGCGAACACGTGGGGCAAAACGAGGCGTGCGTAATGAATGCCATGCACCGCGTCGCGCTTCACGCGCCCTGCAGAGCGCCGCGCGCGGTGCTGGACCCGCTGCGACTTGATCGAAGACGTCTTTAAAGTGCAGTGTCGACGGCGTCGACGGCGACTCGGACGGCACAGCTAGCATCTGTGCGGCTCTCCGCTGCGAGCGGACAGCATCCGCGTGCGAGGAACCGAATGTTGACCACCGCGGTTGCCCTCCCTGTGGCTTGCTGCCACATCACGCGTCGGAGCTAGGCTTTCGCGGCAGCTCAGAGAGCGACGCGTCCCTCGGGCAAGTCCAGCTGGTAGTTGCCAACTGCGCCATGCGCGTCTCTCATCGACGACAGCCGCTTGGCTGCGAGTCGGCATCTCAGTCCCAACGGTTCACTGAACCTTGGGCGAGAGACCAGGAGCCGGCTTGTGTAGTGTCAGTGGTATGCGCGTTCTTTCCTCAGCTGTGCCTGTATATTATTATTAGTAGTAGTGTTGGTATTCAGCGTCCCGCAAACGCGAATGAAAGAAAATAGAAGGGGGACCTGCGCAAACTTCAAGAAAAGTACATGTTGAATACAACAAACTGTTTTGCAACAGGCTGTATTGGTGGAACATTGCTAATTGAATTATGCGTATGTAGCGAATAAGTAATAGGTATGAGGTGACGATGTATACTGGATGGGTTTTCGTTAGCTTTACTGCAATGAAATTATTTCCCCATTGTCTCTTATATTCATAGCCTTTGTGTAACAGAGGACGTGTCAAACATGATATATACGCCCAACCTGTTCTCATAGCCTCGCTGTAAGCCCAATCATATTCCTTGCAACACCTTCATAATAATTTATCAAAGAGTCCTGGTAAGCTATAGCTTCCCTCAAGAGCATTCGCGTGTTCAATATTACCAGTGGTAGCCAGTTTCCAGTGGTGGCCTGTCCGTACTCCAGGGATTCTTAGCCTCATCTGCTACGTTGTAGGTCTGACCGCCACCTCAGTGACGTCCTCCGCAGCCGCTGGGAACTGAAAAAAAAAATTAATTTCAAGATTTTTGAGGGAGATTTACGCCCTACACTACCCATGGACGTCAATTTCTACTCTAGCGAAGGAGCCACTTTTTGAAGCCTCTAATGAAGCCTTCCCCGTTTGGTTTCCCCTTAGTCGTTGTAAAATCCCACTGGCTCTCGGCAGGACTTTTCTTGTCGGATTATTAGGCTTCACTACACGCAAAAAAAAAAAAATGCAGTGATCTGGACAAGCATTCAAACTTACGACCTTGAGTACAGAAATTTCATGGTGTACCTATATTCTACGCCACCGCATGAGGTATAGCACTTATATTTAAAATTCTTTTTTGTCTCCTCCTTTCTATCCACTCCCTGCATGGTTTAAGGATGTGCACTCCGGCGGAAACCGCAAATGGCGTTCTATGAGAGAGCACTGATGTTCTGTATAGCACTTCGTCGACAACGTTGTTTACATATAATCGACTGTTGTGCACTTTTTGTTGCACCAGAGAAGCAGTGAAGAAATAAATATGTCATGCACAGTTGGCTGAAGCATCAATTTTCAGACAGAAAGGTACAAGGTTTGGTAATGAAGAGCGTTCAGGCCCTATAAAGGACACGGGCAATCAAGGGGATGCAAGTGCTTCTGCGTTTCCCTTATTGCGTTTAAACTTTACTCAGTGCACACTTTACCAATAAGGCGATACATTTACGAAGGCTAAGATGGAGAGGTAGAGATGAAAGAGAGGAGAGGTGGGGGTGTTAACGTGAACAAAAATCCGCTTTTCTAGCCCTTAATAGGAGGCGGGGAGTGCACATTCAGGAAGTTCGAGCAGTGTCCGGGTGACCGGTGTATTAAAGCGAAGGTTTTAATGTTTACGAGGAAGCTTTAGATTGAGTGGGTCCTATCTAAATACATGTAAAAGGCGAAGTCGTTTTTCTCAGCAAACACTGCACCAAATTTGACGAGGTTTGTTGCATTTGAACGAAAAACGTAAAACCTAGTGACTGCTGGTCTCGAGTGTTTTATTTAGGTCATGAGTTTCTGTTACAAATTGGCAAAAATCACAAGTTTTCAAAACACTAAACTATCAAATTTACAGCTCTGTAACTCAGCAATAAGAAACAATATCACAATTATGTTAATTGCATCTAATAGTACATCTAAACCGGACAAAATTTATATGTTAAAGATGAATCTGAGAAAGACTAGTAATATTAAAATACAGCTTTTGCAGAACCCTTGTACACAACGTAAAAAATTCACATAAGATATAAATTGACATATATAGTTTGTCCGCTTTGAATGACCTAATGGATGGTTTTTACAGAACCGCGAAATCTGTTCTTGATGCAGAGCTATTAATTTGTAAACTTCGTGTTTTTATGTATCTTGAACTTTCGAATTTTTGAAATTTTTTTTAACAACATTCAGGCCCTAAATAGGAATTCCACTTCGAACAGTCACTAGAACTTAAATTTCTCTTTCAAATGCAACAACTTTTATTAAAATCCGTGCAGGGGTTATCTCAGAAAAATGTTTTTTGCGTTTTACGTGTATTTGAATAGGCCGCGTTGGAGTTGGGCCCAAGCTAAAGCTTCCTCTATCTAAATACATGTACTATCTTCCTACTATCTAAATACATGTAAAAGGAGAATTCGTTTTTCTTTGACGAGCTTTGTTACATCTTTGACGAGCTTTGTTACTTTGACGAGCTTTGTTACATTTGACGAGCTTTGTTACATTTAAAAGAAAAACATAAAATCTAGTGACTGTTGGTCTCGGATTTTTTATTTAGGTCGTCAGTGTTTTATTACAAATTCGCAAAAGTCGTAAATTTTCAAAGAACGAAGCTATGAAGTTTACATCTCTGTAACTCAGCAATAAGAAACACTATCCGAATTATGGTAATTACATCTAATGGTACATCTAAACGGGCAAACTTGACGTGTCGCACATGAATCTCAAGATAGTTAATAATATGGAAACACAGCTTTTGCAGAACCCTTGCCCACAACGTAACAAGTTGACGTAATCTATAAATTGACATGTCCAATTTGTCCATTTTGAAAGATCTAATGAATGGCAATTACAGAACCGCGATATCTTTTCCTGAAGGAGAGCTATTAAAGTCTACACTTCGTGCTTTTATCTCTTTTAAAAGTTCAATTTTTCAGTATTCTTTAAACGAAATTAACGCCCTAAATCAAAATTGTGCTTCTGAAGTCACTAGAATCCAACTTTCGCTCTCAAATGCAACAAACTTCAATAAAATCGGTCCTGAGGTTATCCCAGAAAAGCATCTTTCCGTTTTACGTGCCTTTGAATAGGCCGCGTCGGAGTGTGGCCCGAGCTAAAGCTTCCTCTTACGCATTCTTAGGGGAGTACCCCACCTCCGGCACGCCAAAAGACATGAAAAGTGTAATGCCTGCATATGCGCAAAAATGCGCAATTTGCGAAGTTAAAACATTTCATCGGTATATTAGTATGAATGAAAACAATTGCTAGCTTTGTAAGCGACAACAAACAATATAAATAAAAAAATTAAAAATATTGATCGGAGATAACACCCATAGGGTACATAGTGATCCATAGAAAATGCATGGGGAAGCTTATAGTGCGATATGACCAACTGAAAATTTGGGGTGGGCCAACTTTCAGGGCAGATGGCAGTCAACCTAAATATAGTGTTAGGCCAACTTGAAATTTGGGGATGGGTGGTGGACCAAATGATATTTTGGGGAGGGCTAATTTACAAGTTGGGGTGGGCCAACCTGAAATATGGAATGGGCCAACGTGAAAATTGAGGGTGGGCCAACTTGAAATGTTGGGGTGGGCCAACTGAAATTGGAGGGTGGGTCAACTGAAGTTTTCTTTGCCTACGTTTCCGTGTTTCACGTGGTTGCCTGGCTGATGGGTCCTATCAGGTCGGTCGCTTCCAGGGCGGATAGATTGATGCGAAAGCACCGAATAGTCGTCCATTGAGCAACGAAATAGCCGGCACCCGTAGCAGCGAAATGGCACCTAAATTCCCATTAGCTGCGACGCCACGGCACGAGCTCGCTTCGACAAGCAGATACGGCGCCCGACACCGCTGTGCGAGACGGGTTGTCGTCAAGGCAGTCGCATGACGCGCGCGTGCGGGTGCCGCCATTTCGCTTTCGGAAGCCGGCTCAAGGTTCGTATATATATATCTGTCACCCACACTGGGCTTAGCTGCTGCGCGCACCTGTTGGCGTTGGTGGCCACTGCTGCTGCCTTGTTCTCTCGTCGCGCAGGGCGTGCGGTGGCATGCGGCGTTGGCACCGCAAGTAGCTGCTGCTGCTACTACTACTGCTGCTGCTTGCTGGATCGGGCTGCACGAACCGCTATAGGGCATTACTCGTAGCGCAAAACTCGAAGGACCGCTCAGCGGCGTTTGCTTATAGTTTCGGGTTTCTCACTATATAATTCCTTCAATCAAAGTACGAATAAACCTTTCCGTTGAAGCCAGGTTTTGAAGAGAAGAGCATTAGCGTACAGTTCGAAAATGAAACATTTTGTCCATGATTAAACGGGCATCAATTTAATACTTCAATTTTAACGCGACAGCGTTAAGGAGCTCGTGTCGCAGAAAAGCCGGTGTCGCCGGCGTTGGCGGCATTGGCCGTGAGTGAAAAATGGCGCAAGGCAATTCATAAATAAAAACAACTTGCGAGATGGGCGAGGTGGGAATCAAACCAGGGTCTCCGGAGTGTGAGACAGAGACGCTACCAGTCAGCCATGAGTTCGATGGTTCAAAGCAGCACAAAAGTGCCTCTAGTGAATGCAGGGTTTTCTTAGAAACAAGCCGTAAAAAGTTATACTCCCGTGTATATCGGTAATTATGAGCATATAAATTACAGAAGTCGCAGTTAAACGAGTAGCGAAGTACGTTTCTGCCACATTTCTTCTGCGCTTGGCGCACACGCAGAGCCATCTTGCGGCAAACACAGAAGACCCCCTCCTCACAATGTACGGCACTGCCCCGACAGGTGGCGCACCACTCGCCCGCTTCTCCCCTTCGTCTCGTCTAGAGCATGCCGAGCGAATGAGTGGGCGGTGCGAACGGGGTGCGATAACGCTATCGCGTTCTACTCTTGAAGGCGAAGGTTAATCGTGCTCCAATTTTCGTTCCTGACCTGCAATGTATATTCAGCGATGCATGGGTACAATAAGCACAGCTATCAATGAGGTCCTATTAAAACGATTTATTATTTGCTGTGCTTAAGTATTCCGTTGAAAGCCGGGCATTGAGTATTCAGAAGTCGAGGACTACTGTCGGAAGGTGTCCTATAAGACAGGACCGCTCAATACATTGCATGAGAACAACACAAATGACGAAAGGAGACCCCGTAAGGGTGTCTACGTACGTCCCAGTGCCGTACGCGTACCTCTTTCGTGCCAATGTCAAGCACACCCGCGCAAAAGCACGCGAGTGCGCGCCGGTTTCAATTTGGCCACAGACGCTAGAATGAATCAAGTGAATAACAATCAAACTTAACCCAGTCTTACGCGTCGTATACTTCTCTCTGCGCACAGCTTCCCTAACCGTTATTCACCCGTAAAAATATCAAGCATCGTCAATAGTGCGCATTCGCATGAACTGCTGTCAGCATTGCTTCTAAACCATGTAGCCCATAAACATGCACGGCATTAAAATTGTAACCAGTGCAGGGTAAAGGTAACCGTTGCATAAGATTGCACGTTGCAAAGCATGATAATAAATACACTTGCACGCATTGCATTTTCACTTATAGTTTAAGGGACCACCTCACGAAAGGTTTGCTTCCCATAGTTTCCGACATGTATGTTGGATGCGCATAATTTTTAACGTGCATCATTCTTTGCCTCATAATAGGCAATCGGCCGTCGGTAGGTAGGCAGCTTTCTGTCTCGCCCCTCGTTTCGGGCCTCTTCAATAACAAAATATTCGGGGCGCCAATGGTGGGATCTTAACCTCAGGCTTCCAGCACAGCAGCCCAGTGTTTTAGCAATTACAGCCCGTTCGCACGCGCACCTCTTTCACGCCAAACCCGAGTTGCTCTTCAGGGCGCTCAGCGCTCGTCGCGCCACATGTCACTTTTTCGCATTCTTCCCTCATGACAGCTAGCGCTTTGACACGCCGTGTGAAACTGCGACGCTTCGTGATTTGCCTGCACTCGCCGGTCCTTTCCTCATAGCAGCTAACACTATAGATACGCATAGAAGCTGTGCGACTGTACCGTCTTCAAGACTGGCCCAGATCGAAAAGATTTTACTGATAAGGTTAAACCTCATCTGCTAACTTGGAGAGCGATGAAAGATCCTGTTTTCCAGCCCGACCCTAGAAGACCAGCTATGGCTCGTAACCAGGGGCCAAGTGGCGAGAGCAGCATATGAATTCCTGTGAAGTGGGGCCACTTACATCCGCCTGATGCGTCGAATAGCTTACTGAATAAAGTCTTTCATTCATACACCACATGACATAGACATGTGTACGTATAATCGCACAGCCCAAGTCGCAGGTGATGCCACGCTCCGTGCTTCTTGCGCTTTCTGCCGTTACCGATACCTATGTAGAACCAAACAATCAGCATGTCGGATATGACGTCGAACGGCCTGTATAGAAATTTCGTCTTGCTCTGTGGTCGCACACACAAGCTCGTGTCACCCACCCAACGTCTCGCCTTGTGCAAACACGCTCGTCCACCTGGTAACGTTTAGTGGAACCCGGATAGCCAGCTACCTGCGAAATGCTTCACATATAACATCAATTTCTACAGCGCGTGGTACCGGCCCAACCTTAAAGAAATACCTTTCCTTGGCACTTTTTCTCGTGTTCGTAGTTCGAGACCTGAATATCTCAGCTGATAGAATGAGGAGAAGGTCGCCACGAAGGCGGAGTCATCCGACGGAAGGTAAGTCATTGGGAGAGAGTGAAAAGCACCGCTGTCTTCTGACCTCACTGGATGCCAGAGGGTGGTGAACCTTGTGCGTCATTCGAATCGGCGGGCTCAGAATGCCACCACGATGACTGTGGCAGAAAAGGGATTAGAAGTTGGAAAAGCAATGTGAAGCTTGGCGTGTAGCAGGACGCTGCCTTGGCTACCGAGGTACGAGATGAAACGTGCCACCAACTTTCACCGATCAATATTCAACGGGTTCAGAAAGCTATTAATCTTTGATAGTTTATGCGTACTGTTTTTATTGCGATATCAGATATATGGACACTTATATTTCACTGGGCGCTCGAAGTGCCATGCACACCTCATTAAGCGAACGTTTTGAGACGCCTAGGCTGCCGAGACACTATTCCTCTGCCCTGTAGGAGTTGGCTGACGTGCTGCGTCGCGCCAACGCGTCGCACGCACATGTCCTTGAACGCCGTCCGAGTAGTCCCAAGCGCAACGCTAGGCGTTGCTATTGATGTTAATGCTTCGCCCCCTTTGGGCCGAAACTGACAAATTTTTAAGCGAAGCTTTCTTGCCAAGTTCGAGTCACTTTTTCGTACGTATCTGGCCACCAGTGCCTAAGAGAGAGATGCAAATGAGAGAAAGGCAGGGAGGTTAACCAGACTTAAAACCTCCGGTTTGCTACCCTGCACTAGGGGAAGGGAAAGGGAAGTAAAGACGGAAAGAGGAGCGTAACAAAAATAAAAGCGTGAGAAAAAAATACGAAAAGGGACGAAGTGGGGTCACTATAGTGTTTCTAATAGGCCACTGTCACGTAGAAAAGTCAACAAAGCCTTGACGGACTTTTGCGGCGACGACAGTTCACGTCGGCATTCCAAAACTGACTGTTTTGAAAGTGGCCTGCCGTCAAGGCTGCCAAAGCGGTTGCTAGCGACAGCCGGTGCGCGTTGTATTGAGAACAGTGGCAAAGCACGTGTTCGATAGTCTCCTCGCCGCCGCAGTGTCTGCAAGCCGCGCTGTCGTCCATACCGACTCGGATGGCGAACGATCTTGTGTAGGCGACACCAAGGCACAGTCGGCAAAGTACTGCTGTTTCGAGTCGAGGGAGTCCAGACGGAGGTCGAAGTCGAAGGGATGGGTCCAGTCGGTGTAGACGTGTATGCTTTAAGCTTGGTGTGTTCCATAAAGTTTTGATGGCGTCATTTGCAAGCACACGAATTTTCGTTGCAGCGTCTGTTCTTGAGAATGGAATGGAGTCTTGCAAGCCCTCCTCATGTGCACATCGACGAGGTGGTGAAGCAGCAGTCTGATTTCTAGAACCAGTTGTTCGTGGGGTCCTCGGCGTAAGGCAGAAACGAAACAATGAAGAGCAGCCTTGGAGTCAGTGAACACGCTCCATTTCTTGGGTAGTTCTTCAGAAATTACACGAAGTGCACAACGAATAGCAGCAAGCTCCGCGGCAGTCGATGTAGTCTGGTGAGATAGTCGAATCTTTATGATGGAAGGTTTTGCAGAAAAGATCACCGATCCTGCAGACCCATTCACCGTGGTTGAAGTGTTAGTATATAAATGATGATGATCGTTGTACGTCTCGTATAGCAAGAACAGTGAAAGCTGCTTGAGTGCTGGAGACGAGAGTTGGGCTTTTGTTCGTATTCCTGGTACCATTAGTCGAACCTTTGCTTGAACCAAGCACCATGATGGAAAGGGAACTTTCGCGGGAGCTGTATAACCTGATGGAAGGTGTGCATGATAAGGCAGGACTATTTCACAAAAGGAAGCACGTGGTCGATCCTCTGGCAGTGAGGCTAGGTGATGGGCAGCGGCTCGAGCAAGGTGTCTTGCATGTGCTCTGAGCGCTTCCATGACTATATGGGTCTTGGCTGGGAAATCGTGTGCAATGGCAGTTGTTTCAGCCGTTGACGAACACCGCGGCCATCCAAGACACACATATAAGTGCCTGGGCCTGGACGCTTTCGAGTGTACGGATATTACTTCTGTAGGTGTTGGTCAGCACTGGCAAGCTGCATCGCAAATACCCAAGAAAGAGCTTCCTGTACAGTTGCATCATTGCATGTACTGAAGTACCCCAGACATTTCCTCCAAGAAACTTAAACACATTAGAGATATCCATCAGGCGCTTCTTTAGGTAGGCCACATGAGGACTCCAGCAGAGGTCACGATCAATGATTACGCCTAAGAATCGGTGCGTCCTGACATAACGTATGTTTTGACCGTCGATAGAGACATATCGTATGATCTCATTGACTTTCGGCTAAACGCGACCAATGCGCATTTTTCTGGCGAGATCTTGAGGCCTTGTTCATTTAGGTACGCCGATGTTGACCAGTGCCTAACGCGTTTAACATGGTCGTGGCGTCATCTAGAAACGGTGCAGCCAGAAAAGCAGTTTAGTTTACCGTGTCAAGGATAGAGTTTTACACAATAACTACTAGAGGGAACTGTGCCGGTGGTGTCTACGGGAGCTGCAAGCACGGTGATTCAGCCAGCATGCGAATTATGGTTAATGCATGTATTTGCCTAAACTTCGTCCTTTTTCCTTCAGTAGACTTCGCGACTTTTCAAACTAATCATTTTCAACAAAAATATGGCGTTATATATAATTAAACGTTAATGATTCGTCCAACAGCTGAACATGGGCATAGGACCTCTAGCACACAACACTGATATGAAACTGTTACGCCACAGACGCTAATTCTTCGCTTTTTGCCTTTTCCCCCCATATGAATACATGATGTAGTACGGGGGTTACTGCGCTATAAACACACGGGCAACAGAAGTAGAAGTGGACAGGACGCGCGCAGTCCTGTCCACCGCGCTGTCCTTGCACGTGCGGTGCGCTTTACGAACTCCCTTTCTCCTACGGCTGTGTTTATGTCGGTCAGGCCGGACGCTGTATTAATAGACAGTTTCAGTACTGCGTACGCAGCGTACGCAACGGCGTTGTGTACGTAAGATCGCTACATTCTGCAAAGTGCGCATGTGCAGAACGCAACACGCACGGTACGTGATGTGATACGCGGTCGCTGCGTACGCACGCATCTGATTCTTGCGTGCGTGCGTACGCCGGGAGCCTTGCGTGCTGCTCTCGTGGTTCTCTTTTGTTCGGGAGAGCGCGAGACAAAAGTGTCCCATAAAGGCGACCAGCGGAAGGCTGCACTTTTCAATGTTCTATGCGATTTGGCTTTGCTGCGTGAAGTGAACGCGCAGAAGCCATTCCCGGGTCCTGCACGGTGGGAATGCATAGCAAAAATAGGAACTTTGTTTTTGAGAAAGTGCTCAGTGTGCGCTGTTTGCGCGAAAGGCTCGACCTGCTGCTGGCGCAGTTCGTCGCAAATGACCGTGCCACCCTCAGAAAGCAAGAACTCGGTCTTTATTTTTATGCGAAGCATATTACGAGAGCTCAACCCAGCTCCTCAGGCGCGGCGGTGTCGCCTTGAAACCACGTGACACCGTGACGTCACGACAGAGGAGAAGTGGCTTTGGCTCAACTCTTGCAAGACGGGCTGGGTGGGAATCGAACCAGGGTCTCCGGAGTGTGGGACGGAGACGCTACCACTGAGCCACGAGTACGATGCTTCAAAGCGGTACAAAAGCGCCTCTAGTGAATGCGGTGTTGCCTTAGAAACGAGCTGTTTCTAAGGCGTGCGTCTCTTCCTCAGGCGCACATTTCGTTGCCGCGCCGAACGCTGCTTTGCTCGACGCTCACCGCGTCCAAAGCGGGGCGCGTAGTCGCTGCCCTGTAGCCCATTGTCTTACACCCCTTGGCGGGTCGACGGGAACGCTGTCGCGTTCCACTCTTGAAGGCGAAGCAGTAATGCATGAGTTGTTTCTTCGTCTAGCCGAACCAAATATAGCCAAGCACCAGCAGTTCACCAGGCTAAACAGTGGTTCAACAACTAAAATAAAGGCTAGTATGCTTCGCATCCTGGGCTTAACCTTACCTAAGCCACAGCCACTTTTTTTTCTCGATATGATTCGTGTATTTCATATGTATTAAAGGTAGAGTCTCTTAAAGGCCTATATATAGTTCCACGAAGTGGGAATGCACCCACACGTTACATCACGTTAGCGAGATCAACAGCCTTTAGTTCGACCGACGGTTCGATGTACTGGCGGACGCGGCCAATGCGCTCCGACGCGCCCGGCGTCTATAACGCTCGCCTGCTTACGTACGTGGGCATTTCGCAGTATTAAAAGCGCGACACGCGCTCCTACGTTCCCAATCGCTTGCGTGATGCGTACGTATCGTCATGGCGCAGTACTAAAACTCTCTAATACCCGTTCAAAAGAACGTTTTACGATTCGGTAATCTGACGAGCATTCCCACGCAGCAAAACATTGCAGGGCTTGTAAACAAGGATACATAGAAAGTGTGCGTTCCTCTTCCAGAAAAAAAAAACGAAAAATTTAAACCGTGATAGGGATCGTCGTACGCGGGAGCTGTTTGTTCGAGGCGTATGTTATAAAGAAGAAAGGGCGTGTATGTGTTAGCGCTCCTCCCTCTGTATTTGCTGATTGTGAAGTGCAATTTCTGGACGCAGGATTATGCTTAACGCCTGCTTCACCTCCACCGCGGGTCGTGTCGGCATTGCACTATCTTCGGGATCGGCTCACGCATGGAGAATGCTTAACGCCTCCACCGCGGTTCGGCCCGGGGCATTGTGCTATCTTTGGGATCGGCTCACGCATGGAGATTGCTTAACACCTGCTTCACCTCCACCGCGGGTCGGGCCGGTATTTCACTATCTTCGGGATCGGCTCACGCATGGACAGTGCTTATAGCCTGTTTCACCTCCACCGCTTTTCGGCCCGGCATTGCACTATCTTTGGGATCGGCTCACGCATGGAGAGTGCTTAACGCCTGCTTCACCTCCACCGCGGGTTGGGGCAGTATTGCACCATCTTCTGGATCGGTCCATGTATAGGGAGTTTTTTTGCTTACGACACGAAAATTTTCTTGGACGGTAGAGCTATACAGCTTCGCTTTAATACACCACGAGCGCAACACACTTATAGATCACCACTGAAATTTTAAACAAATAGTATAGGTATGATACACTGGACGTAGATAGGTGTTTTTAATATCCAGCTTGTCTATATTTCACTGCAAATAAAATCTTTTCTTCATTTATCATGCTGCTCTTTAATACTGGTATATATACGTACAAGACCAAATTTCATATATACACACATATGGTTTATGGGTCACTCACACCAAGAAAGCTTCGCTTTACGTAGATGACCACTGGATTTGAGCCTGCCTGCTGTTTTATGCGAAGCATATTACTAGAGCTCAACCCAGCTCCTCAGGCGCGGCGGTGTCGCCTTCAATACCACGTGACACCGTGACGTCACGACAGAGGAGAAACGGGGCTCCAACTCGCGCCGTCGCTCGCGGCGTCGCGGCGGTATATAAGCAGCTGCGCTTGCCTCTGCTAGACGCTCACGAGGTGAGATGCCTCCTGGAGACAGAGCTGCTCGTTGGAATGAGCAGCGAAGGTTGCGGCGTGCTACAGAGACTGTTTTAGGTGGCTTTGGCTCAACTCTTGCAAGATGGGCTGGGTGGGAATCGAACCAGGGTCTCCGGAGTGTGAGACGGAGACGCTACCACTGAGCCACGAGTACGATGCTTCAAAGCGGTACAAAAGCGCCTCTTGTGAATGCGGTGTTGCCTTAGAAACGAGCTGTTTCTAAGGCTCAGGCGTGCGTCGGTTGCTCAGGCGCACATTTCGTTGCCGCGCCGAACGCTGCTTTGCTCGACGCTCACCGCGTCCAAAGCGGGGCGCGTAGTCGCTGCCCTGTAGCCCATTGTCTTACACCCCTTGGCGGGTCGACGGGAACGCTGTCGCGTTCCACTCTTGAAGGCGAAGCAGTAATGCATGAGTTGTTTCTTCGTCTAGCCGAACCAAATATAGCCAAGCACCAGCAGTTCACCAGGCTAAACAGTGGTTCAACAACTAAAATAAAGGCTAGTATGCTTCGCATCCTGGGCTTAACCTTACCTAAGCCACAGCCACTTTTTTTTCTCGATATGATTCGTGTATTTCATATGTATTAAAGGTAGAGTCTCTTAAAGGCCTGTATATAGTTCCACGAAGTGGGAATGCACCCACACGTTACATCACGTTAGCGAGATCAACAGCCTTTAGTTCGACCGACGGTTCGATGTACTGGCGGACGCGGCCAATGCGCTCCGACGCGCCCGGCGTCTATAACGCTCGCCTGCTTACGTACGTGGGCATTTCGCAGTATTAAAAGCGCGACACGCGCTCCTACGTTCCCAATCGCTTGCGTGCTGCGTACGTATCGTCATGGCGCAGTACTAAAACTCTCTAATACCCGTTCAAAAGAACGTTTTACGATTCGGTAATCTGACGAGCATTCCCACGCAGCAAAACATTGCAGGGCTTGTAAACAAGGATACATAGAAAGTGTGCGTTCCTCTTCTAGAAAAAAAAAACGAAAAATTTAAACCGTGATAGGGATCGTCGTGCGCGGGAGCTGTTTGTTCGAGGCGTATGTTATAAAGAAGAAAGGGCGTGTATGTGTTAGCGCTCCTCCCTCTGTATTTGCTGATTGTGAAGTGCAATTTCTGGACGCAGGATTATGCTTAACGCCTGCTTCACCTCCACCGCGGGTCGTGTCGGCATTGCACTATCTTCGGGATCGGCTCACGCATGGAGAATGCTTAACGCCTCCACCGCGGTTCGGCCCGGGGCATTGTGCTATCTTTGGGATCGGCTCACGCATGGAGATTGCTTAACACCTGCTTCACCTCCACCGCGGGTCGGGCCGGTATTTCACTATCTTCGGGATCGGCTCACGCATGGACAGTGCTTATAGCCTGTTTCACCTCCACCGCTTTTCGGCCCGGCATTGCACTATCTTTGGGATCGGCTCACGCATGGAGAGTGCTTAACGCCTGCTTCACCTCCACCGCGGGTTGGGGCAGTATTGCACCATCTTCTGGATCGGTCCATGTATAGGGAGTTTTTTTGCTTACGACACGAAAATTTTCTTGGACGGTAGAGCTATACAGCTTCGCTTTAATACACCACGAGCGCAACACACTTATAGATCACCACTGAAATTTTAAACAAATAGTATAGGTATGATACACTGGACGTAGATAGGTGTTTTTAATATCCAGCTTGTCTATATTTCACTGCAAATAAAATCTTTTCTTCATTTATCATGCTGCTCTTTAATACTGGTATATATACGTACAAGACCAAATTTCATATATACACACATATGGTTTATGGGTCACTCACACCAAGAAACCTTCGCTTTACGTAGATGACCACTGGATTTGAGCCTGCCTGCTGTTTTATGCGAAGCATATTACTAGAGCTCAACCCAGCTCCTCAGGCGCGGCGGTGTCGCCTTCAATACCACGTGACACCGTGACGTCACGACAGAGGAGAAACGGGGCTCCAACTCGCGCCGTCGCTCGCGGCGTCGCGGCGGTATATAAGCAGCTGCGCTTGCCTCTGCTAGACGCTCACGAGGTGAGATGCCTCCTGGAGACAGAGCTGCTCGTTGGAATGAGCAGCGAAGGTTGCGGCGTGCTACAGAGACTGTTTTAGGTGGCTTTGGCTCAACTCTTGCAAGATGGGCTGGGTGGGAATCGAACCAGGGTCTCCGGAGTGTGAGACGGAGACGCTACCACTGAGCCACGAGTACGATGCTTCAAAGCGGTACAAAAGCGCCTCTTGTGAATGCGGTGTTGCCTTAGAAACGAGCTGTTTCTAAGGCTCAGGCGTGCGTCGGTTGCTCAGGCGCACATTTCGTTGCCGCGCCGAACGCTGCGTTGCTCGACGCTCACCGCATCCAATGCGGGGCGCGTAGTCGCTGCGCCGTAGCCCATTGTCCTACACCCCTTGGCGGGTCGACGGGAACGCTGTCGCGTTCCACTCTTGAAGGCGAAGCAGAGTAACGCATGAGTTGTTTCTTCGTCTAGCCGAACCAAATATAGCCAAGCAACAGCAGTTCACCAGGCTAAACAGTGGTTCAACAACTAAAATAAAGGCTAGTATGCTTCGCATCCTGGGCTTAACCTTAGCTAAGCCACAGCCATTTTTTCTTCTTCAGTAATGAGTCCACCTCAACAACCCAACAGGTTTTCTTTGTACCCGTTAGTAATAAACATGTGTGCAGCGCAGTTCCAGCCCTTGTGCGTGGGGATATTAGCCTAGAGGTTATGCAGTAAACAGGAAGAATTTTATTGCTAGTTATTTAATTCATGGTTGCCAGAAATTCGATTTAGATAGGCGATCTAAGTCTGCAATGAAACCAGAGCACGTACGGAGGGTTTTAAAGATAGCGTATGTTAGCAGTGCTGGTACAGTTGGCTCCATTGCAACGAACCGTGGTCTCCGAAAAACTTCCCATTGTTGCGATAGCAGCCAAAGTCGGTGACAAGCCAAGAAATCACTGCAAGCTGTACAGTTGGCTCTATTGGCAGGCCTGCTATGCACTACTCAACGCTTCACTTTGTTACGATAGCAACCAAAGAATTCACTGCAAGGTGACATTGGCTCCATTGGCAGTCGTGCACTGGTTGACAGTTGGATGCAGCTGCCTACTTATCCCTTTCCGTAGTTGATTAGCGCTTGATATTATTACGCTAGCAACCAAGCAATTAAATGTAAGCAATTGCCAGTACGCGTGAAGTCGGCACTTAAAAGCAGCTGGCCAGTTGGCCCTTTCCGTAGTTCATTACGTTCGGAAGCTTTTAAAGGGAAACTGAAGAGTCTGTCGAATTCCATAAGACGCTCATATACTTATGCGGGTAGCGTATAAACCATGCAGGTAAAATTTTGGGGTGGATTTTTTTACTTAGGAACGATGTAATCGTCGGTTAAAATTGCGCTGTCGCTCCGCCCCCCGTCGAGCGCAGCGCGCTGCTGCTGACGCTGACGATGCGAACGGAGACCGGAAACTGCGGCGTAGAGACGTCAGCACTGGTGTTCCGTTTCTTCGCAGTCTCCGCGGCCGTACCTGACCGTGCTTGTTGCTGTGTGCGCGCCGTCATAAGCTGCTTCGCTCGACCCTGCATTCCTTTGTTTGTGTCTATGTAGAGTGGTAGTTAATGTGCGCACCATCAATTGAAATGTTCGGCCGACAATGCCGGTGTTCTGTGCAGCCTACAGTTGCATGAAAACCAGCGGCCGCGACGATGCTTTCTTCCATTACTTGCCGCGAGAAGCTTTCAGCTACACTCTAAGAAAAAAAGGACTAAAAGGGGTAGGGAGGTTAGTCCTTTTGGGGACTAACTGATTTGCCACAACCATTAGTCCTTTTGGGGACGAACTGACACGGGATGAACTGTTACTCCTCATGCGCTTACTCCTTGGGGGACTAACAGTTGCCCCTGCCCGATGGTCCTCAAGGGAGTAACGGTAATTCGTTCCGATGCTCCGCAAAGGTGGAATTAATTAAATTAGGCATTTATACCCTAATAAAAAAAATTAATGAGCTGAAAAGAAAAATGTGCCTGAGAGCAGGATTCGAACTCACGTCCTCTCACTCACAAGTCACGTACTCTAACCACTTCACCACGCCGCTTGGTTGACAAGACGGCATATTTAGACAAGGTTAAGCATGGGAATGCAAGTGCGGCAATATAAAAGTGACTCCGTATTTTGTGCCAGCTATGAAGTGAGAGTCTAACGTTGAGTGTACTTGCAACCATAAGCGACTGCGAAAAGAAATCAGCCCGAGTATTCTTAAGGTGATTTAAACTGAGGCACTATGCCATATATACGTGTAGCGAGCTCAAACGGGTAACCGAAGACGACAGAGAAGGGTAATTTCTCTGTCACTTAGCGTGTGCCGTTTGAGCTACACATCGCTTCAGTTCGCAACCTCCTTGGAACGAAAGGAACTTAGGTACTATTGACCAAGAAAATCTAGCCGTCTATCAATGACTTGCGCGTTTAATGTGTATCGCTCATTTATGGGGTGCGCACGAAGGGCATGCCTCTTCACATTCCAGTATTAAGTTTCACGTAATTTTCTCACGCAGAGGCAAGGTGCTGCTTTGCATGTAGTTCAATAGACAATGCACGAACTTCGAACCATTCACAATTTATGGACAATACCGTTCTCGCCGCATCCCTCCATGACACGGACGAAAACAGCGAAGTGCCTGGGGAGTAACTGTTGCCGTTCGTCCTCCCATTGCTCTCTTTCCGAGCAGGGACTAAACACTTACTCTCCAAAATTTGCACACGGCACGCACATTCATGCAGTTAGTCCTTTGAGGGACGAAAGCGCCCTTTTTAGGACTAACGGCGCAGTTACTCCCGTTTTCCCCGGGATTTTTCTTAGAGTGTAAGTGTGAGCCTGCTGTAAAGCGAAAGAATTTTAAGCGCTCAAGAACAACAGTGCTGTGCTCTAACCACTTCCGTGACGGCGATTACTACCAGAGTTTATCAGTAATGTGTGCTTTAAAAAAATTAAATTATGGGGTTTAACGTGCCAAAACCACTTTCTGATTATGAGGCACGCCGTAGTGGAGGACTCCGGAAATTTCGACCACCTGGAGTTCTTTAACATGCACCTAAATCTAAGTACAATCGGTGTTTTAGCATTTCGCCCCCATCGAAATGCGGCTGAAGCGGCCGGGATTCGATCCCGCGACCTCGTGCTCAGCAGCACAACACCATAGCCACTGAGCAGCCACGGCGGGTAATGTGTGCTTTGGGTTCTCCTTCGTGTTAGCACGTTATACGGAAGGCGCATGTTTATCTCCCACCTTTGACGCAGGTTTCGTCCACAGCCTGCATGCAGCTACCATAACGCAGTGCAAGTGTAAAGTTTGCATGTGTTGGAAAGCCGGCTCACGCCAGCACGCTGCGTTCCCCCTTCTCTCGCGCACATAAAGAAACCGACCATTTCACGTAGCCGACGGAATTCGCCGGTTATGAGTAGCGTGCGGATGGCGCACTGATGAAGGTTCTACATTACACGTGTTACAAGAGGCGGTAAGCTTTTCCCGCATTTAAACCATCTGTGTAGATTGCCGACAGCTTTGGGGCAGCGCACAAATGCAGAAGATAGCATCACCGCTTACGTTCTACGAGGAGGCATGCAGGAACATAACACTACAGTTGTTTGCCCGGAAACGAACTCACTGGATCGCTGAGTGCAGCTTACCAAAAACATACTCACTAAAGAACATTTCCAACACGAGGAGATGCTAACACTTCGCCTTCGTTCGCGTCGAAAGCACTGCTCGCATCAGCATTTTTTTGCTTCCTGGAGAGGCTGGCTCTTCGCAATCGGCTCGTATACATGTAGGGAGTAAAGTATAAACCCCATACAAGCGATCTTGCACGCGACAGCGACAAGCGAGGTGATGGAGATGGCTTTCGGATTACTGGTCGCCTACAAGCCGAACTCCATGCGAGCGATGGCTTTGAGCGACAACTTCCTGGTATGAGGGCAGCAATATATGCGCCGAAACTAGCGTAAAGCGTGCTTTTTTAAGTTGATGTATTTTACTGTAAAAAGGAGACCAAAATGTTTCTGAAGGTCTTGCACTAGGTTCTTATTCTTGCAGGTGCAAAATTCGATAGTTTGCTCGTTCCGTGCGACAATAAGTAGTATTTGAGTTATGTACATCCAGTTTCGGCTTCGCGCTATTGGCTAATCGCTCATAGTACTTTCGAGTGACGAGTTCTAGATTTCTAGAAATGAGCGATCGAGCGACAACACCGAGTGATCTGTACAAGCGACGGCCTGTTTCGTAGCTCGGAGCCGTCGCCGTCGCGCGCAGAATCGCTCTCGTGGGGTTTGGACTTAACGCCGAACTCCTAAGAGAAACGCAAGCTCTCGAAATTTTCCATTACCGTCTCGACAAAGCAGCACCAAACTACCTGGCACCGTGCTTCACGTGTAGCGGCAGCGGTCGGTCCGGACGAACACCACTGCTGACGTCACGAGGCGCCCGGGCGACCAATCACAGGCGGAAACAAGGTGCGCGAGCTGCCCCGAGTCTGCTGCTGCACTTTTCGTCGAAATAAAATCTGTTAGCGCTTCTTTCGCTCAATTTCGGTGCGATATTCGAATTCGGAAGGTTGAAAGCCATGACGTACAGCTCTTAACTCAATTTTTTCTGGAAAACCTTTCAGCTTCGCTTTAAAGATAGCGTATGTTAGTAGAGCTGGTATAGTCGGCTCCATTGTCAATCCGCCTGAAATAGGTATTTAGAAGCAGCTGGCTACTTGGCCCTTTCCGTGGTCGATTAACGCTTGATATTATTATGATAGCATCCAAAGTCGGAGACAATCAGAGAAGGCAATGTAAGCTCCATCGAAAAATATCTCAGTGTCCTTCCACTCTGTGAAGAAGGATGACCAGCGAAGCTCTGTATGTGGGCCCCTAATGGCGAACTGCATTTCCGCCGCTGGTCGGCCCGGCAATGCACAGTATTCGGGATCGGCGCACGTATCAGGAATGCTTAACGCCTGCTTCACCTCCGCTTCGGGTCGGCCTGGCATCACACTATCTTCGGGATCGGCCCACGTATGGGGAGTGCTTAACGCCTGCTTCACCTCCGCTTCGGGTCGGGCCGGTATTGCACTATCTTCCGGATCATCCCACATATGGGGTTTTTTGTCTGCACATGGGACTCGCCCGTTGCACCCCCGCCCCGTCATGTGGAGCTGATTTGGGTGCCCGCGCACTGCGGGAATCCTGGTAACGAGGCCGCCAACCTCTTAGCCCGAGGTTCTTTAAACCGGGCTCTTGCGGCCTCCGATCCGGGATTCACGAAGGAGCGCGCGCACACTTTCAACGAGCTGACGAATGCCTCCAAGGCGGCGCGTCAGCTGTACCCCGCACCGCACAAATCCCTTAGCAATCGACAAGCAACCCTTTGGCGCCGATTACAAACTCACACTCTCCCACCTCCTCTGACTCTTTCTCACTATCACCCACTTTTCCTCACATCAGCATGTAATCTCTGTCTCGAACCTCGCGCTTCTGCTCTCCACCTCCTTTCTTATTGTCCGGCGGATCCTCCCCCGCGGGGCCTCGCGCACCTGAAGACCTGGGAGGACTGGGAGACCCTGCTGCGCTCTGGAGACCTGGTCGTGCAGACCATGGCTACTGATCGGGCTGCCAGCGTTATGGAGCGAAGCAACATAAACGCTTGAGTGCAGTGGGGTCGTGCGGGGGCCCAGGAGCCTGCGTGCTCCAAACTCCTCAGTCTTACAATAAAGTTTTATGCGAAGCATATTACTAGAGCTCAACTCAGCTCCTCAGGCACGGCGGTGTCGCCTTCAATACCACGTGACACCGCGACGTCACAACAGAGGAGAAACGGGGCTCCAACTCGCGCCGTCGCTCGCGGCGTCGCGGCGGTATATAAGCAGCTGCGCTTGCCTCTGCTAGACACACGAGGTGAGATGCCTCCTGGAGACAGAGCTGACCGTTGGAATGAGAAGCGAAGGTTGCGGCGTGCTACAGAGACTGTTTCTAGGTGGCTTTGCTACGGCGCAGCGACTACGCGCCCCGCATCGGACGCGGTGAGCGTCGAGCAACGCAGCGTTCGGCGCGACAACGAAATGTGCGCCTGAGCAAGCGCCGCACGCCTGAGCCGACGCCGACGACACCGGCTTTTCTGCGACACGAGCTCCTTAACGCTGTCGCGTTAAAATAAAGGCTAGTATGCTTCGCATCCTGGGCTTAACCTTAGCTAAGCCACAGCCAGTTCTTTATGATGATGATGACACGATCCTGAGGAAGTAGCCCTTAAGAGCTTCGCTGTAAAATTGGCTACCTCCTTATGTTTCTTAATTAATGAATTTATTTATTTATGACGACGACGAATGCGGGAGCAACGGCACGAGCACCTTCGCGTGGTAGCGCCGAAGGGCGCCAACGAGCCAGCTGTGGAAGAAGACGACGATGCTGGAGCCAATTCTGATGACGATAGTCTTGTGTCTACACGGGGACACGATCCTGGGGGAACTAGCCCTTTACAGCTCCGCTGTAAAACATTGTGCACGTGCGCTTTAACTTTGGACTGTGATGCCTACTCTATGCAATTATGTCTATATCCAGGGCTTTTGGTACAAACTTGGATATGTGGTAAACTTGTGACGATATTTAGGGATTCTTTAAATTAGGCACGTACGCAGGATTTTTTTTTCGGGGGAGGGGGGCAATTCAAGGCAACTTTTCAATGCAAATGAGGGGGAGGGTACTTTTACTAGTACAAATGGGAATAATGTCCACCATTCGCCATGAAGACACGTAAACTCGCAAAAGAGAATTGAAATAACGTGTATCTCACAGGTACGCCTGTGAGATCCACCTCTTCCTTACTTCGCAAACAAAGAACCACATCGAATGGACTCGCGCATGAAAGATGTGCAGGAAGAACCTTGCCAAGAACAAGTTAACGAGCGAAAATGGAAAATAAAGATTTCCAGTAGCGTTTTTTGATTTAGCTCTGGAATAACAGTAGAGAAATGTATATTTGCTGAACAATCATTTTTTTTTTGATCCCTTGTTTAGCCCGTGAGGCGGCGAGGAGACAGGATCTCCGGACCTCCTCGGGGGCGGCCTAGGCCCAGGCCACGAATTTGCCGGATTATTAATAAAGTTGTTACCACCACCACCATCTTGTTTACTGCGCTACCAAGTGCCAAAACCGACTCACGTTGTTATTTGGGAAGTTGCGTAAAGATGTGCGGCCACCAATCCCATACAACCGCGTAGAGAGCAGGATAGTGCGGTTCTAGACGTACTGCGCCCACCGCAGAAGGTTAGGAAAACACCTCCATTAGCACAGCAGGGAAGTGGTTACGTCAGGCGGCTCGATTGACAACTGTAGTAGCGTCATTCAAAACACATGGAATTATTCTCCACTTCCGGTGGCGTTTTCTCTACTTCCTTTTCAAATAAACAAATGTTTATCCATAAATATCTTCACAAACAATTTTCGCTTTTCGTCCCTGTTTGGCTGTTGCCTTGGCTTTCTCCCTTAGTAGATCGCTTAAGTTCTCATCTCTTTGCGAGTCTTGTTCCCAGTTGCCAATTTTGCACGGAAAGTGCAGTACAATTAGGGAAAAACCAGACGAGGTAACGGGTGACAGTAATATTGGTTATGATTTCAACGGTTATTCCAGGGTCTGATGAGGGACACTGTTTTGCAATATTTTCTTTTCCACCTTATCTAACCCATATTGCTGATATATGGTCCCGAGGATCTGCCAGCGTCGCGGCGAGCCGTCACTTGAGGAAATAATGAAGCAAGAGGTAAAGTTAAAGGCAACTGGCGTTTTCTCTGGCCACAACTTGTGCCACGAGCATACAGACCAGCTGACTACGAACCGAATCCCTTTCCTGGCCCCTGACATCAATCTAAACAAAGAAGGTTGAACTAACGAAGCAACAGTGATGCGCGTGATTGTTTAATAGATGGTGACATAAAAATTGTGTTGGGCATTATAAATAAAAAAAAATATAATTTAAAAAAATAAAGTATGCCCTGCCTGCTGCAATACATGGTGACAACTGAATTCACCTTGAGTTAATCGCGTGGGCACCGAATCGATGAGAAAACTGGCCTCCACACCCCACGTGATGCCGATAACTACCGCCATCCAAAAGGAGTGAAAAAATTGACAACCATTCCACTCTGTGGAGATGGAATGGCAGCGAAAGCTGACGACAGTCAAAGTTCTCAAACGAAAAGCAAAGTGTTTCACCTCCGGTGCGGGACGGCCTGAAGATAGTGCAATAAGGGACCGACCCGCTTCGGAGGTGAAGCAGGCGTTAAGCACCCCCATACGTGGGCCAATCCCGAAAGTAGTGCAACGCCAGGCCGACCCGCGGTAAAGGTGAAGCATGCGTTAAATAAAAGGCAGCGAAATGTTGACTTTAAATGTTGACTTTAAATGTTGACTGTCCACGCTTTAAAAATGTGCCTGAGGAGTGATGGCGTAGATGAATAGGGGAGGGGGGGCGCCGCCCCCCCTCCTTTCGGTTACGTGCCTGCTTTAAACATTCCGTGACATTTTTTATCGACAGATCGTTAAACACTGGACTGTAGGTCGTAGTTACGCATGTCAATTCCCGGTATTGCGCCCTTTGTCGCTGGCTACGACGCCGTTGACATCTCATGGATCAGCCACTAGATGCAAGGGATATGATAATAAATTAAGAGAGAAGTAATGCAAAATGCGGTCTCTCCAATTAGGCAGACGCAAATACGAGCTACACAAGAAAGTGAACTTATAGCTCGTAACTGGTTCTCATTGTACTTCTCTATCTCGTCTAACACTGTTTACTGTGTTCTACATATGCAAATTTGGCCCCAACGGAAGGGCAATCTAAGGCATAACATTTTTCCAGTAACCGCTCTCAAGAGACAACGGAAAATTGGATCAGTGTGCTACGTGCTTTAATACTACACACCTTGTAGCCCCTCAGAAAAACGGATTTTCGTGTTGTGCATATATAATAGTAGTTTCGTTTGTTTATTCGACAAATAACAAAATAATACGGGGGGGGCAGCATATTACTAATAACGTAGACTGCACTGTAACTGTGTAGCGCAGTCTACTGACTCCTGAACAGCGGTGATCAGTCATGATGTGAAAGTTGGGAGGAAAAGGCAATGAAAGAAGCCATCAAAAACGTTTTGTCTAGTTTAAATCAATGCAGGCAAACGGACAGGCTGCTGAAATGAGTATTTTAGCGCATAATTCTCTGCTCAGGAGCGATAATTCATAAATGTATGGTACGTGGATTTCAGCAGTGGGCCTGCTGCCTCAGAAGATAGGGCAAATGCTGGATGTGTGTCGTCTTTTTCGCCAGACTTGAAAGCGCGTCTGGAATATAATACGTGTTCTTTCGGGAAACCTCAAAGCAATTATAAGTATCCACCATTTTGGAAGACGTGAGCCATGTGAGATAGAGAGAGAGAGACAGAGGAAAGGGGAAAGGAGGGATGTTAACCAGAGGGGAAGATCCGGTTTGCTACCCTACGCTGGGGAAAGAGGGGAGGGGGAGGTAAAGTGATAACAAAGGAGCCATGAAATTTCAGTGCTGATCTATATGCTAGGACAATCGAAATACAAGTTCTCGTTGTTGCCAACTTAAATATTACCTTTGGCTGAGCAGTGATACCAGGATCTGGCGTAAAGTGTGCTAAGAGGTTCAGGTTTTATCATAACACAAAGACGATGAAAATAACACAATGCGATGAAAATAGACGTTTTAAGCATGGAAATGCGCTTCACTCCAAGGATTCAAATACAACCAATTGGCTGAGCCATCTATGCAAATTGTTTTTGAGTTGGACAGTGCACATACGAACTTTTCATTCTGAGGCTGCTACCGACTATAGCCACCATCGTGCTGCCCTGGTATCAACGGCGAATGCGTAAATAGCCGTTGATACCAGGATAGCAGGATAGCCGTGCGTAAATAGAGGGTTAGAAGGCCTCTAGAGATGCGCAGTGCGTTTAACTGAAAAATAAAAAAATCAAGGTCATTCCATCCTGCGAAAGTGGATGAGCAGTGGAGCTGTAAACATCGTGGTAAAAAAACCTGTGGTAAAGACTTCATTGGCATCACCCATTGTCACTTTATAACGGTAGTCACAATGGCTTTGTGGTTGCTATGATATACACTAACCGGCACATTCGCAACTTGAAACACGTTCTTTGTTAGTGTAAAATTGATGCACATACGCCGCAGGGTGCTCGGTTGGGCCGGATCGGTGTGGCATCGCAAGCGATATGTCTGCAACACGGAACGCGTAAAGCACTCCCTTTTCGGTCCGGACACATCCACATTGAAATCACCGACAGCGACCACATAGGTAGTGTCATCGCAACTAAACCAGGCACAGTGAGCACCCATGAACCTTACACGGGGCTATGAGACATTAATTTTTTTACTTGCTTACGGTGGTATGAGCCATTGATGATGACAGCTTTCGACGTGCTGTTTTGTACGTAGCATGCGCGATTAGGAAGAATGTAAGCACTGGTCCTTTCAGTTTGCTGATTGCTTGTAGTCTCTGCCTTACAGGGCTATGAGCCATTGTATGTTTTGCTTGCTCACGAGGATATTAGTGCTTACGAGGCATGATCTGCCCACAAAAAGTATTGATGCTACTTTTTGTGGGCAGATAGGAAAATTTTATGGTAGCTAGGCATGTACAGCTCCACTGTAAAACGACGAAGCCAAGTCGACGCACCTACACATTTTGCGCTATCGGTTCTGCAGGAGCCAGGGTATCGGTCTGGCTTCCGCTCCTGGCATGCAGAGTGACTGTGTATATAGCACTACGTGTTGCTGCCTATGCTGGTCTAAGCGGTGTGTGCGGAGAGTAAACGTCAAGCGAAATCTTTCCATGGTCACACTGGGACGCACAACTTTCAAGCGAAATTCTAAATCTTGCTATCGCTGTATGTGCTTCACCCTTGAGGTGTTAATGCCGAATGTTTCCTAAGCGCATGCAGGGCTTTTGTACTGTTGCTGAAATTAAGTCGCAGGTGTGCTTACGTTTAGTGAAGCTACCCTTAAGAAAATATG
Organism: Dermacentor albipictus; assembly: GCF_038994185.2. Taxonomy (NCBI): domain Eukaryota; kingdom Metazoa; phylum Arthropoda; class Arachnida; order Ixodida; family Ixodidae; genus Dermacentor; species Dermacentor albipictus. The sequence goes on along the minus strand of NC_091824.1, from coordinate 60,103,906 downwards.
AGATGAGTTTCACATGAAAGTCTCATGAGTTTTGACATAACAGCCATTAGACTTTCTGATGAGTTTCTTTGCAATTTTCTGATGTATTCCTAAGGTCATTCTATAACGTATTGGCCACCGTCTTTCTGTTGAATTCTTGGCGAGTGTTATCTTGTGAGCATGAAATGTCTTCCTAAGGTGCGCACTGGAGCAGTTTTCTTGCGACTTTCGCATGTTTTCCTAATGAATCTCTAATGAGCTTATACGTTAGATTGCTGGTGTTCATTGCACTCCTGTAACGAAATTAGCCACCAAATGCGGTTACATTTTCTGATCTGTCCCAATGGCAATCAGACCTTATTTAAGGATGTTACGTGTGCCTGACCATCTTTGTAGCTTGATATATGAAGCCTGTTTGTATGTATGTCTAGCGAAGATGCAGCACTTTACAACATGTACGTGGGCCCATACATAAGCTGCATGTTAAACATTACTCAACGAAAGAAAGTTAGCAAAAAACATTTATTGGGCATATCAATGCTTCCTTGAATGCAGAAGGAGGTTAAATTAAAGGGAAAAATAATAAATAATATCCCTCTGTTAGCAGATGCGATATTTTCGTTTCATTTAATCTCACTAATTATCACTGAGGAGAGGCTGTTCTTGAGGTGGAGGGTCATCTTGAAGTGAGTTCACGTGCACCCTGCATGGTAGAAAGGGCAGAAAATTAACAAAACTTGGCAGTCAACCACAGAAGTACACACTGTCACTTGTTGCAGAACGATTTGGAGATCTTAAAGCTAGTTCTGTGAAAAGTTTATGTGATGTCGGTGCAGACAAAGTTGTTGAGGAACCACTGTGTGGCCTTTGGGTGCAGCAGTAGCTACAGTAAGCAGAAATCACTCTTGGCTGTACAAACGTGCGACGTGGATCAGCTGTGGCGTGTGTACCTGTTGTGAACTACTTGGCTGTATCGGTTTCTACTTGACAAAGGACAGCAGTGTCTGTGCATTGCTAGCGTGAATTGGAAAATCTTCTCACTATCGGATTACTTGGCATGGAAATAAGCATAGGAGTGCTCGCGTACGGGCAACCAAATGCATCCGTGAGACATCCAAGTGCCAGTCGTTATAGAATATTTGCATAAGCTACCGGCATAGTTCTCGTACATTTCAAGCCTACTATGTCAGGCCTGTGTTCGTTTCTGGTATGATGGCATATATCTCAATTAAGAAATACACACCTTGTCTGGTGTTATTTATCATTTACACCCGAGTGCTTCTTTCAGAGGCAGGGCACAAGTTGAAAAGCAAATGTATAAAAGCATGATAAACAAACTTGCATAAAAATTGAACAAATAAGCATGGTGATTGCTATTCCGTGTCATTAGTGAGTGTTGTTGTTTGTCACGCAATCATAATGAGCGTTGACTGACACGTCTCATTTTTGGATGTGGTGTTCCCAGCTCGTCGTGTCAATTTGGTCAAGTGTGACGAGCACACTGGTACTTTGAGTGAATCACGGTGCTCTCTTAGGCGCATGCTGAGACACCGGCCAGTCTGCAGGCCCAATGTACATTGGACCAAATATACACGTGACCAAAAGGATAGACTACACTACCCCTGTCAGATACGAGACAAATTTTGGGTATCTTTAACTAAGCAAGCCTCCAATGCCTCGGTGCCTTTCTCAATTCACTTGTGGACTGCTATGCACATATATTTCCAGCAAAAAAATAAATAAGGCAGCATATCCACAACAGTTCAAAATTGAATTGAGTAAGGCAAGAGGGCAAGCAAGGCTTGCTTGGTTAAGATAGCACCAAATTTGTACAGTACGTGTCATAGTCAGCGTACTGTATTCTTTTCACATGTGGTCAAATGTACACAGGGCGGACTGGCTGGTGCCTAAATATGCACCCATGAGATCACCATATTTTTACTCAAAAGACCAGTATGCTCGTCCGACTCGGCGACACATACCGCAATGGGGCTTCAGGGCTGATTAGGATTGTTTATCTGTTTTCACCCATAATGGAAAATTGTCGAGAGAAATCAGTCAGGCACACCACATAAATAACAATAATTGTCAGCCAGCCCCCATTATCAACGCATGAAGAAAGGCGTCCTTTCTAGATTACAAAGGTTAGATAATAGTCTGTGCCTATTTACTTACTTTTTTATCCAAACATCGTTTATCGTGATTTTATACCGTTGTATTACAACTTCTGCGTTCCTTCTCAAATTAACCAGTGCTACATTTGTTAATCCTTCCATCAACTTAAAGAGTCAGTTGTTAGCCGAGGTTATGTTGTATGGTCTCCTTTCCCTCGCTACGTAAATTTTGTCCTGAAAAGCTACGTGAACTGACCGGCAAATTCAAATGGACACCACAAGTATTGCCGAGTGGACATGGCTGGTTCTCAGAAATGCACAAAAACAGTGATGGGTGTCTGTTGGCATCCTGTAGTGTGTGCAAACTACCTGCCACATTGCTGCTGTTGACACACTCACAACTGCTACAATGCCTACCAGCATCAATGGGGGCAGCTTGCAAAGAAGAGAATAGGAAGAAAGTGAGAGAAAATAGAGCAAGCTTAACAGAAAACACCTCACTGCTTAACTGACTGCAGCACAACGAATAATGGCCTTCCTATTTCATTTGAAGAAATTCGAGCTCATCAAATGTGTATTTGCCAGTGGCAGTTATTCTGACAAGACAGAAATAATTGTAAATATCAATGTCAAACAATGGTATGCGCACTGCGTGCTTTGACCTGTGACATATAAGGCCCACTACACTTCGAATTCTTACATGGAGAAAAACTGCACGTGTGTAGCATAAGCAGAACGTAAAATATGAAACTATATGCTACAGCATAGGAAACAGTTGAACATTGAACTTGAATTGAACTTGCAGCCAAGCGACTGATACGAGAAAAATATTAAACGTCAGGAGATGTGGGGTATAGTTCTATACAGAACAAGATAATGCGAGCATAATGTCTATAAACGCAAATAAGCAGCAAGCGGAATAAAGTTGCATAAATGTTTAGCCTATTTAGCAAGCTGCATTAAATAATATGTCGATAAACTGATCCACTAAAGATACCGAGATCCTACTCTTGTGAAGGCGTACACTTAATGCGTACCTGACATGTCCATCCAGATTACACGCCGTGCTGCTGCAGCCATGGCCACGGGTTATGTAGACAATGTTGTGGGTCACGGCTTCACCACTACAAAGAGAATTCTGTGTTAAGTTATAGCTCTCACACAAGACTGTCACATCGTGAACACTTGCAAGGAGCATGTAAAAACAGTCACAACAACAATGCCTGCACTGGTGCAGGGTGGTAACAGAGGACAAAGTCGAAATCACTGATGAATGTCATAACAGGAACCCCTTAAACAAAGCAATATGTTGAACACACACGCAGCAGTATCAGCGCATTACATGAATGTTTGTTTACATAACAATTCTAGAGTTTCTTTCATGACCTTTCGAAACTTTTCCCTGTAACGTTTAGTTACGTGAAAGCTATGGCGACATCACTTGAAAACAAACCTGTACCAGTAGTACGCTGCGATTGCTTACATTGTTTTCCCTAATACTGCTCGTAAATCGAAAACCTTGTAAGCAGAGTTTATTTACAAGGTTGAATCATTTATAAGCGAGGAAACGTAATGGCAGTAAGAATTTGTCACGATGCAGATGAGTGGTTATCATGCGACTTCAGCGGAAAAGCGGGAGCTCAAGCACAAGCACGCATAATGAACACGATTATTTCCAAACGTAATCTATTCTTCCTCTTCGAAGAGGGGTCAGCAGTTTCCCTTTGTATCGGTCCTTGCTGGACATATACAACTTGGGTTTTGGCAGCCTGTTTTCGGTATAGGGGATTCTCAGGTCATTAGCAGGAACGGCATGTATCGAGCTATGCCGCATATATAGTTGGACTACTTTCAATCTTGCCATTGCATATTACCCACCTATTTCTTTCTCGCTTATACATTCTGCAAATGGACAGCTTTGTGGCACAATCTTTGTGGGTCTTGTTGAACCTATTTCATCACTTCAATAAATGTCGATGTCTCTAAGGGAAGCTTGCGGACTCCTGTTTTGTGATTATTGTGAAATCAATATCTAAAGATTTACAAATGCCACGTAGCTGAAGAGAACCAATCTAATGGTGATTGCCGTTGTTCGGAGATACTCAGATTATTTTTGCGTTCCACCTAATTACATAATCAGTATTAATCAATTAAACAACTTCTAAATATATTAATTAGATGAAAAATGTCAGTGAGAAGATTGCAGAGCTATATGAAAAACTTTAGAAGCAGCTTTCTGTGGCTCTAAAGGTGTCACATAAAAGTGTGTTTCCGGGGGGTGAAAGAAGCCCACGAATATACGCAAAATTACTGCGCGACTGGCCTTTCGAGGCACTTAGCGCGTATTCTCGGGCTTCTCAACCAGCGATGAGAATTAGTGCTATCAAAAAAGATGAACAGGCGACAACCTTTGCTTAGATCACCATTTTCGGTATATTTTGTTCTGTAAGCGAGTCATGTGTATTCAAAACTAAAACAAGCGAATTCAGGTTTGTTGGTACTTCATCGTATAACAAGCTGCATCGCTCAACAAACGCAAGCACGCACTGAGCAGTGTTATCTTTATAACTTAATACTGATATTCCTAAACTGGGGTACCACTCGGTCGCGGGCTTAGCAGTATTCTTTTTATTGTAAAAACGAATTATTTGTGCATACTGATCGCTACTGTGCAGTTCGTTTTATTTTGTATATGTAGGTTATCTGCACATAGGATCCTAGATATGCAACCTCACAATCTCTAAGCAAATATTTCAGCCTGTTCTGAAAAAAAGTATCTTGATTGGCCAATCATAATGCACTTAAGCTTAATCGCAACTAACACACCTGTGTTTATTTCATTGGTAAAAAAAGGCCTATCCACAAACCTCAATGCAGAACTTCATGGACTACACATACCTGTCATCACAGAACACAAATGTTTAGGGATCACACTAAACAAAAAGCTAACTTTCCTCCTACACGTAAAGTACCCGAACAAATGCTTGTAAACAGCGAACACTCTTAACTTTTTGTTGCTCACAACACAGGGCAGTGGCAGGAAATGCCTCAAGAACCTCTAAAAGGACCTTATACGTATACGACTAGACTATGGCGCTCTTGCGTACCATTCTTCTACGCCAAGCCCTGTAAAGATGATGGATCCCGTTCATCATCCACGCATCCGCCTGGAAACAAGTGTCTGCAAGACAAGTCCTGCAGCAAGCCTCTACGTAGAGCGCTAAAGAGCATAGCCACTCCATCTGCAAAGGTCATCCAACCGCTTCCCATATTTCCTGGCAGTTAATGCAAACTGTCAGTGTGATAACAGTATGAATTTACTGTAATTTCCCGTCCACTGTGCGTGTTCCTTCTTTATTATACCATCGCACGTGTGCCGATAAGCAACCCCCCATGCCTTCATAGATTCATGTATTTCGTGAAATAAAGTTATCTCGCAATAGTTGCTGCTTCGTCCACATTGGTTATTACATTCAAGATCCTTCTTACTTAACCGTAAACGATGGGACATGTGCAACACTGTTTAATAATCAACCGGAAGCGAGAGTGCCCTTGTCACTGCGTGTGATGAAACTTAGTGAGAAAGGGTGTTCCGCTCCTCGAGAACCGTCTAATGGCTCCAGAGAAGCTGCTACACCCATGGCAGTGGTAGCCTGTTGAATGTGACACGTCAACTGTAAAAATAACAAAGGATGCCCCGGAGGTAGACATCGAAGTATGCTTGCCCCGAAACATTACACTGACGCATCAAAGTTGCATGCCAGCCTCTATTATGCTGCAGTCAGGCCATCCTTCCCGGAACGTCGTGTTCTGCATCCGGAAACAACTATCTTTTCAGCTGAAGCCTATGCATTACTGTCGATATTGAAAGACATCAACAAATTAAAATCACAAAAGGTAATTATATATACAGAGGCTTTAAGTGCCATAAAAATATTTAATAACAAACCTGTAATTAACGATCTTCCATCGCTGTTATGCACTACCTATGCATATAACCATGCTTTAGTATGTTGGGTTCCTGAGCACAGAGAAATCGAGGGTATCTTGCTTGCAGGTGGAATAGTTAAACCGATATAAACAGCTAGTAATCCTTCCGCTGGAGTCTCTGCCGTAGCTCTGATGCTATTTCTACAGAAAAAAAAAACTGAGTAGGCATTGGCAACGCTTGAGGGACGCTGAAAACTCGAATGAGCTTCACTTAGTTCAGCCGCATTTCGGAAACTTGCCTCCAACAGCAAAAATACGGTGAACTGAAGTCATTTTTTTTTTGTGGACTTAGGATAGACCATGCACGCATCGTATCCACTCTTACCTGTTGACAGGTGGTGAACCTCCTAACTGCGGCAACTGTGGCGAGACTTACCATACTGCACATCTTGCCGAAGTGTAAGGAAGTAGAAGCTTAAACGAAAAGGCACTTTCATCTTGTCTACCGACGGAACATATCCGGTCATGTTCCTTAACACATACCCCTTTTTTAACAGTACATCAGTTTAAAAGGTTTTACGTAACGTTGTATATTCGATCAATGCACATACTCTGAACAGAGGCTGCTGCTGGTATAGTATAGCAGAGTATAGTAGAGTTCGTAGTATAGTATAGTATAGTATAGTATAGTATAGTATAGTATAGTATAGTATAGTATAGTATAGTATAGTATAGTATAGTATAGTTCGTAGTGTTTTCTTCTTTTTTTATTGTTTAACCTAGGTAGGACATTAGGGAGTATAATAGCAAGAGCTTGGTGGCGCAACCCACCGTCCTGTTCCAAAGGGGACGCTCATAGCATCCATCCATCGACTAAAGCCCTTTAAACTTCGTGAAGTAACGCCACGCTTTGAAGAATGCCGCCTCCTCCTCGCGCGCTCAGGCCGAGGCCAACGCCGCGTCGCTATTGGCCTAATAGCATGGCGTGGGCCCTCGCGCCATGTTTCAGCGCCATTCTAGCTCGAGAAGCGTCTACGGAGTGGCGAGGAGCGCATGTTGTCGCCGTTGCTACGCTCGAGCGGTGTAGGCGGCGTTACGGTCGAGGAGGGAGTGTGAAAGAGAAGAAAAACGAGGATTAGTCAGGGCGGAGGAGGAGAGCGTCGCTACTTTACGAAGTTTAAGGGGCTTTAGGTACGACTGCTTGCGTCATGCGTGCCTCTGACTGCGCGACGCTGCCATTCCGGTGGAGGAACAGTAGACGCTCCGTACCTGCGTCTGTCAGGTTATCACGGATCTGTCAGTTTTCGTCTAACTTCCGTCGTGAGGACGATAGAGGACGGTGGTGCATGGACGGATCGGTCGCATCGGACAGGCATTGAAACGAAAGAGACTAAAGTTTTCCTTCTACCACGAAAGTTGCTCATACATTGTTTTACATTCTTTACAAAGTTATTCCTAGGAATTTTGAGAACAGCAGCCCAGAAACAAATTTCACGAACCACAAACACCGTCCGCGCATGCCTTTTATGTTAAATCTTCTATCACTGAAATATTATAAGTGAGAAACAATAAAAATTCGCAGTTCCACCGGAACGCCAAAGCACTGATGGTGATAGCAAATTAGTAGATAGCTGTACGAAGTAAGGAAAAATTCAGTGCCCTTCTACTATATGAAGAAGGATGACCAGCGACGCTGCGTATGTGGGCCCTTTAATGGCGAACTGCGCCTCCGCCGCGGGTCGGCCCCTGCTGTTCACAATCTTCGGGATCGGCCCACATATGGGGAGGGCTTAACTACTGCTTCACCTCCGTCGCAGGTCAGCCCGGCATTGCACAACCTTCGGGATCGGCCCACATATGGGGAGTGCTTAACGCCTGCTTCCCCTCCGCCACGGGTCGACCCGGTATTGCGCTATCTTCGGGATCGGCCCGCGTGTGAAAAATTGTTCGCCTAGGCGCGGACGCTACCCGCCGAATCCTAGCCATATACAGCTTCACTGTAATAATGCAGCTGATGGGCGGGGGAGATCGCATGCTGGGCTGTGATAGTGTAAACTACCACCGCGGTGTAAACATAATAATCATCCATCGCCTGGTGAGAGCGCTTGGAGCTGGCGTCTCACCAGCGTGCTGGCCACGTACGCAGAAGGAGAACGTAAACACGCGCTAGCAAAACGGCTCCAAAGCGGCTCCAAAGCGGCTCCAAAGCGGCTCCAAAGCGGGCACTCAGCGTCGAGGACACCCAGGCCAGAAAGAAGCGCCGTGCGGTCTTCGCTACGCAGGGAAATGTGGTGCGGACAGTGAACGTATGTATACAATGTATATATACAACTATACAGTTAAGTCAAATACGTGCAGCCCCCTAATTTAATTCAAGTTCAACATTTCTGCCGCGTCATTCAAAGCAAACAGCACAGAAAGCTTCACTTACATCGATTCCCACAGTGCGCGTGGGATCCGCCAATTTTAAATGCGTAAGCATTTCTATGGCTACTCAACGAGGAAACTCATGCGTCCGTCACGGAAGACGGATCGCTATAAAGAAATGAATGTATGAAGCAAAATGAATTCGAAACGTAAAATGCTCGCGGTGGCCAGTTTCGTACCAACGACTCCATGCTCCGAAGCCGGGTGTCTTACCCACTGGGCTAAACACCCACTTTTCTTCTTCTTTATTGCATGAAATTGTGACTAGAGTCGTGCAAAAATTAGTTACATTATGTTTAGACACACATGAAAACACAAATGCGCACATTCTACGCAATCCAATGAAAGTTCGAAAATCGAGCAAACAAACACTAGCGTCCAAACGCGAAATCCATTCAGGAGCGGGATAAAAAGTTGCCACCAGACTACGTACTTGAGCAGTCTGTTTTCGAAAGACAGACCTTGTCGAGCTAGGTGGCTTTTCATGTCGATAATTCGGCTGCTCCATAATAAATAGAGCCCTGATAACATAAACAAATGGTACGGTGTATTACTAGCTTTTTTAAAGGAAGGAAACAAATACCATAAGATGTGATCGGAGTTTCTTTTTTGACAGTTCTTTGTAAAATGTCCCAAAAAGAATATGCGTCACGACAAAAAATAAACCAATGTTCTGTTCTCTCGGGTTAATTTCAAAGTTTACAATTTGCATTCCAGGGTATATAAAATCCTTTTTCCTGAATCCATGTTTAAGCTGACAGGGTGCAAGTGTGCAGCTTAAAGTAAATTTTTCTCGCTGCTGGTGTAAAACACATTCTACGGACAGGGCAAAGAATATGTTGACCAAATAGAGACAGATACGACGTTGGATGCACAGGTTCCGGGAAAGGTCATGTACAAGTGCTATATTTCGCGACGTTCAATCAATGCTAAACAAATATTGTACAGTGAATCTGGCTTTTAAAAATGGAATAGCGTAGACACTTTCTTCTAGGAAGTCCCATAAGGGCAATTCTGGAGGAAAGCTTGTCATGAAAGAAGAAAAGGGAGGTGGGAAGCAAGACGTGTTCGATTAACTGCAAGAAGGAATGGATAATAGACGTTTTGAAGGTAAAAAAAATGGCTGTGGCTTAGGTAAGGTTAAGCCCAGGATGCGAAGCATACTAGCCTTTATTTTAGTTGTTGAACCACTGTTTAGCCTGGTGAACTGCTGTTGCTTGGCTATATTTGGTTCGGCTAGACGAAGAAACAACTCATGCATTACTTCTTCGCCTTCAAGAGTGGAACGCGACAGCGTTCCCGTCGACCCGCCAAGGGGTGTAAGACAATGGGCTACAGGGCAGCGACTACGCGCCCCGCATTGGACGCGGTGAGCGTCGAGCAAAGCAGCGTTCGGCGCGGCAACGAAATGTGCGCCTGAGCAAGAGACGCACGCCTTAGAAACAGCGCGTTTCTAAGGCAACACCGCATTCACTAGAGGCGCTTTTGTACCGCTTTGAAGCGTTGTACTCGTGGCTCAGTGGTAGCGTCTCCGTCCCACACTCCGGAGACCCTGGTTCGATTCCCACCCAGCCCGTCTTGCAAGAGTTGAGCCAAAGCCACTTCTCCTCTGTCGTGACGTCACGGTGTCACGTGATTTCATGGTCACCGCCGCGCCTGAGGAGCTGGGTTGAGCCCTCGTAATATGCTTCGCATAATAATCGCATTACCAGTTATCGCACAAACAAATACGCAAGGCTGAGGCCTCCTTTCTCAAGCAGAAGAGAAAGGTTGTCCGTTCTTATAGTTTTCCATGACAAACGATAAATAACACATGCAAATATTGTACGAGATGCCTGCACATCGATAAGTGCAAGGCTTGCTAAACTCCACATTTACAGAAGGTGAATATATTTGAGCCATACGAATGTATCGTACCGGGCGTACAAAACGAATGTCAGTGGATAATAGTTATTGTGAAGGCTTCGTTGAAAGATTTGGTAGCGGTGGAACAGAAGTCATCTCAAAGACCACATGTAAACCCGACTTTGTGAATTGTACACTTCAGGAAAATTCCAGTTTTGTGAGTATTTAAATTAAAACACGCCATATTCCCGATCGGTGGTCGTGGGGTGGTCCTTCCGATGGGGTGTTCCTTCACCGACCAAAATGCCACCGATCTCTGAGGGCTCATGCGCTTCACGTCATGCAACACATACATATAAGCAGTCAATGGGTTGAGAGAGATGCTAAGGAGTGATATAGGGTGTATGGGTCTCACCACAGTCGATAATGGTTCGACGCGGATGGATGACGTGCTAAAGAGCGACAAGGGCATATAAAGGTCGTGACAATTGTGCTAAGTCTGATAAGGACCGATAAGGGTCGGATCAAGTCTGTTAAGGTTGATAAGGACCACTAAGAATCGATAAAAGTGGGATCATGTCCGATAAGGTCAATAAGGACAGATAAAGGTCGGTAAGGATCGGATGGATTGCGATAAGGTTGATACCGACAGATGAGGGTTGATAAGGCTAGGGTCGAGTCTGATAAATTTGATAGCAACCGATAAGAGTGGATAAGGGTCAGATCTAGTCCAATAAAGTTGATAATTGCCTATATTGGTCGGATATAGCTTTATAATATTGATAATGACATCTGCATGGTGGAGTCGAGATGAGCAAGTGACACAATGCTTACGCAGACAACTCCCACAGGAGTTCCTGCATGGTTATTTTTTTTACAGCGAAGCTGTTTATGCGGACACTGTGCCGTCGTTGTCGGAGTTCGCTATAACTGTCATCATGAGCAATGGCTCAAGCGTCGTCGTCGTCTTCCGCAGCTGCTTCGTTGGCGCCCCCCAGCGCTACCACGCGAACGCGCTCGTGCCAATGCTCCCGCGTTCGCCGTCGTCTTCTACGAAAGCTGGCTCCGTTGCCGCTCATCGTTACAACGTGGAATTGGACTTCTGTCGTCGTAATGGGGAGGCCGCGTTTAGGGGTGTATGAGCCATTGCTTAAAGGGGTATGAGCCACTCATTGTCTTACGTGACCGACAGACTTAATTTTGAAGCACAAGGCTGCGATTAGGAAATCTAAACGCCATAAAGTGCCGTCATTTAAATAGCAAGAAATGCAAGATACAACGTCTCCAGACAAAGTAGTTCAAGCGGAGGAGGCACATGAAGCAGTGCAGGCCGATGAGACGACAGTTCAAGATCAAGCGATAGAAGAGGCAACACAAGACCAAGCAAATACTGCATTACACGTAAAATGAATTAAAAAAAAACAATAAGATGGCTTTCATTTCACGCCAAACCTTGCTCTCATTACTGCTGCGCAAAAAAGGGGCGGACCAACTTGCACGCGAAAAAAAAGCGCGGCAAAACAGACAGAAACCTCACGTGAAAAAAAAAATACAAACACTGAGAGAACCGCAAAAAAAAAACACTCCTAAAGCATGCTCACCACGCGAAGCACGCAAAGGTGAAAATCAGGTGAAAAATTGGTGAAACAAAATATTTACAGTATAGGCTGCTTGCGAAGTTTGACTTGCATAGTGTAACACTCGGTATAATTAAGACAGCGTCGCTGTTCGACCATCTTCACGGACTGTAAGGGGCGGTGATTTTAACGCGACAGCGTTAAGGAGCTCGTGTCGCAGAAAAGCTGGTGTCGTCGGCGTCGGTGTCGGCGGCGTTGGCCTTGAGTGATAAATCCCAGCAGGCACTTCATGAATAAAAAACAACTTGCAAGATGGGCTCGGTGGGAATCGAACCTGGGTCTCCGGAGTGTGAGACGGAGACGCTACCACTCAGCCACGAGTTTTTTTTTTATTACCGGCTTGGCAAAAAAAAAATACAATGTGAGTATTACATGGCCATAAAAAACAACTAGTCAATGCCGGATCAGTGTGGTGCGATAAGAACGATGTAGGCTAGTCACTTTGTCCAAAGCACTTAGCCAATCAGGAGGATCACTCTGTGCTCAGAAAAATTCGACGCTTCAAAGCGGTACAAAAGCGCCTCTAGCGAATGCGGTGTTGCCTTACAAACGAGCTGTTTCTAAGGCTCATGCCTGTTTCACATGATGCGATTTTCGTCGCACCGGAAGTGCGATTTCCGTCGTTTGCGATGAAAATCGCAGTCGCAGTGCCGACCCCCCGATTTTCGGCTGCGACCAACCGGTTGGTCGCACAGTCGCACCCGCGGGATCGAATCCCGGCCACGGCGACCGCATTTCGATGGGGGCGAAATGCGAAAACACCCGTGTGCTTAGATTTAGGTGCACGTTAAAGAACCCCAGGTGGTCAAAATTTCCGGAGTCCTCCACTACGGCGTGCCTCATAATCAGAAAGTGGTTTTGGCACGTAAAACCCAAAATATTATTATATTATTACAGTCGCACCGTCGCACCGATCGCTGCGATTTTCCGTCGAAATTGCGCGGAGAGCTGTCAACGGCGCTATTTCGCCGGTTTGTTTTGAAAAAAGGCGCCTCGCACGACAAGTGCAATGCGCGGAGACGTGGATCGTCGAATTCGGTACGTACGCGAAGGGAGAATAAAAAACTTGTACCGCAGATTGCATTCTCCGATTGTTATGCGTTCGTTGACACACTACACAGCAAATTAAGTGCATTTTCACGTTTGCTTCGTACGCCTTTGGGAGTTGTCAGTGCTAAGAAGTGTTCGATCCCCAGCAGACGACGAGGTCGTCACAATTTTCTTTTGTAGAGTAGCATGCAAAAATCGCGCTTACGGAGCAGCTTGAATTATTTCAACCTCGGCAAGGGCAAATGACAAGACAGCAAAGTACCCGAAGTTTCAACGTTGCGCTGAACGCGGTACCGTTCAGTTGCATTTTCTTGTCGGTTTTCAAGCACGAATTTTCCGATGCATCTTGAAAGCTTATCTTGCCTCTTATTAAATTTGACAGAGCAAAAGTGTAGGCTATCGTAATGAATTTGCTACGATAGCATTAAATCCGTGGCTTGAATAAAATATATGCACGTTTAGTTGCACCTCTTCTCTGGAGAATTTTTTTTTTCTTGCACAGAAACCAATAAACATTGACTATGTTGCGGACTTTGTATCCTTACTGCATCTGTATGAACACTTGCTCTACAAGGTAATTAACTGTACAGCTAGTAGATTAAGTAAATACAGTGACAACGTACCCTCCTGCACAGTTATGTAGAACTCGTGCAACAATGCGAAAAGCAGGCAAACGGCCTGTTCTTGTGGGGATAAAACAGTATAAAACGACACGCTGAGTAAATCAAAACTGTGCAGTGAAGTCAGCCAGTACAAGCAGTTCTTGCACGTTCACAGCTGATCAAGTGTGCAGAAACATTCATGCCTTACATGTTTCTAGTAAGTTTCTAATAAGTTTGTGATCACATATATTAGTGTGTAAACCCATATAACGATATCCGCTGCGATTACTATCTTTATAAGTAATGAAATACCATGCTACTTGCAAGAACATATATCACCTGAGGATTTTAGAACAAATTTCTGCATTTCAACTATACACTATATGTGGTTTATTCAATAAAAGAACACAAACTGGGCTTTTTTGCAATGACAAACTTATTCCAAACTTTACTTACATACAGGCAAGAAAAAAAATTATAGAGAGAAATATTGTTCTTCAATTTGTTCACCTGCCACTGTGGCTATAGCATTCTGCTGCAAACACAAGACAAGGGATTGATTTGCCAGCCATGGAAGTTGCATTTCGATGGGAGTCATAGGTGCTAAAAAAAAGCTCTTGCACTTAGATTTAGTTCATCACCTTTTATTGAACCCTTACACTTCAAAATGCCATTGCACGGGGGGCATGCTTATGCAAAATCTAACACCAATAGAAAACAAAGCGCAGAATTGTAAAACAACCATCTTTCGTGATAATTCAAGTGTGTAAATATTCATTGCATCAATATGTATTGTTCAACAGCACTGCACAAGTAAGCATGATCAGGTATAGCAAGTACTCTGTCAAGAAGCTGGTTCTACAGATGTATAAATGTCAGATGTCAAGGCATGAATGCTCATACTACGTCGCACACATAGCACAAAGAAAACCTTTTTCAAGAGTTGTCCCTTCTGGCAGATATGAGTGGGCCATAAGCAGCAGAAACTTTATTGCAGGACATTGTGTAATACCGCTTATGAAAGAATGAACAGAGTGAAGAGGCTTTTAACAGCAGTACCTCATGCTGCTCTAATAAGAGGAACGATGAGCAAAAACATTTCTGGTAGAGCACTTAAACTAACTTTCTGAAAGACAGAAAATTCCAGGTGAGAGTTGGAGGTACGTTTAGCCCACACACACTAACAACACGGGCATACTACAAGAAACACTACAGCCTATGGTGTATTACAGCCTGTGGGAAAGCTATCTTATACAGAAATCAAGAATGATGCAACAAGCCCTCGACTACACTGCAGACTTTCTTGGCTAGTCTGGCCTCTCGCTTTCTGATAAGTCAGCTCATATCGACGTCAGAAAAAAAAAGAAAGACTAGAATCAAGAACTACCCCAGATTGCACATTGTGATCCACATAGCTGGACAAATATGCCCGCAAGTCAACATCCACAAATCCTCAGCTAGTGTAAGCCCATGACGGCAGAGTCAGCATGTGGGTGAAACAATTACGCAATGCCTGGACGCAACTTCCACACCTGGTGAAAAGAATAATCTCGAAATAACGGGGGTGGGCGAGCGGATACTATAGAAAATCGCAGATGCTGCGCTTGTGTCCAAGGTATGGTATGGTATGAATTACCAGCAGCACACAAAAAAGACAACTCATCGAATACAGGCATCGGGTAGTAATAACAGGTCTTTCCAACTGTACCATGCTCCAAGACCTCTATGAGAAGGAGCTAACGAACAAGCACCTAGACAGAGTAGAGTTGCAGCCTGCAGCACAAATTCTTTGTCTCAAGAGCTCAGAACCTCGTCCCAAGATACTATGCCAGCTAGCATATGAGATGCAAAGACGACTACCCCTCTCTTCAGAAACACAACCTCGGGAGTACCTGAACTTGAAACACAACAGGCCCATACCATGGAACATGGGGGCAAACAATTAGGCCAGGAGACTATATGCAACTGTCAAACACACAGAGGAGGTTGCTAGTCATGAAGATACAAGCAAACATAAGGCACATATAGTACACTGATCTGGCAATAGCAGTGTAACAGTAGTATGACACTACATAAAACTAAACCCCATATAAGTGAGTACCATTCCAGGTCATCCTACACCTAGAAAAGCTGAACTGAAAGCAATCAAAGCAGCACTTGTAATGCAGATTACACCCTGCACAACACCCTGCATGGATTCACCAGAAACTGTGTGGGCCTGCACATCACACAAGATTGTGAGGAAAATCAGGAGATTAACACGCGACTTGCCAGCACATGGCCAGAAATTAAATTACAGGATACATAGCCATGCAGATATTCCAGGGCACAAGCGGGCTTATAAACCTGACATAATAACTGAAAACTAGATGAGTTTGTGTGTATTCATTATTAACTAAAGTGCAACAGATAGAGAACACACAAGAACGAAGAGCTCTGTGTGTTCACTTCGTTCCTGTCCATCGCATTTCTGTTGCAGTATAGTTAATGAATTCATAAGGCTGCACAGGAGAACAATACCTCTGCCCAAGGGCCCGATCTCGCATCCAAATCCACGCGTGTGCACACACACACACACAAATGTTGCAAGAGTGCATAGCATGAAGCAGTATCAACAGGATGACACTAGATATGGATGAGGACTAACTTTCAACTGAGGTTCATTTGTAAAAATGTGGCGAGTTGTAAAAGGGCGATGAGCAAAATGAGAACAAGGTGAAAGCAGGAGCCAACGTTTCGACAAGTGGACTTGTCTTCTTCAAGGTCCACGTGTGGAAACGTTGGCTCCTACTTTCACCTTTTTCTCATGTTGCTCATCGTCTTGAATTTCCATCTCCTGCCTTCCCCGAGTTTTCCCCAGAAAAAGAAAGACATCTTTGAAGGATAGATAAAAATTGGTGCTTGATGCAGCCAAACATAAATAAAAATGCTACAGAAAGAAAATAGAGAAAAATTCCAAGTGCAGGAAAAAATAATTACAATTGCCAATCCTGCATGCCAGCACCTTTCAAGAAACACTGTTGTTATTCCAATAGACAGACTGACTGCTTGCTTATGCAATGCAAGCACATTCTTCCAGTTCCATGCCATAGGGGAAAAAATGAGTTTCCTGGAAGGTAGCCACTTGCACACTTGGTGATCACTGTTTTTTTCCCTGGACTTGTATATCTATATGTATTTTCGCCCTTTCCTGCTTTTATGCTTGGTTTCATCAAGCACTAGTCTTTATCAGGTTTTATTGCTGTACTACTTTGTGGTAACCTTTATAGATCACTGCATTTTCACAATAAACCTTTTAATTAGAAGTTAGCATACCCTATTCTTACTGCTTCACACTGTACATTCTTGCTACATTGGCCAAATAAAAGATTTTATAAGGTATCATGAGGGCCATTAAAGTGACTTGCTGCAGTCTAAAAAAAAACGAATAGCTTGGCTGCAAATGGCACCAAAGAACACATAGGACCAACAAGAAAACCGTGATGATCTAACAATCAAAAGTTTAATGTACACACCGAGTAAATGCTCGCTGACAAGCAATAGACTGAACATACACAAAAAGGAGAAGCAAAAATTCATGTGCATTTCCTGACGGGAAATGCATCCATTTCTAACGGAGGCCGTGATGACAAGATTAACCCAGCATTTTTAGATCTACAGCTTCCGTAATTTCTCTAGGCAGCCGATCTGCACAGAATGCTAGCTTCTTCCTCTACAATGCACGCTCAGATGTGGAGAGTGCATTGTAGAAGAAGAAGCTAGCATTCTGTGGAGATCGGCTGCCTAGAGAAATTATGGATGCTGTAGATGCAAATACACTGGGAGAATCTTGTGTCAGCATGGCCGCTGTTACACTTTCAGAGATGGATGCGTTTCCTGTTGGGATCTGTATGGACACGCATCAGATCTTGCTTCTGCTTTTTGTGTAAATTCGATTTATTGCTTGTCGACCAGCATTTACTCGGCATGGTCAATAAACTTTCGTTTGTTAGTACACCTCATGAGATTATCTTGGTATCTAGCAGAAAGGTGTTCATTCTTTTTAGAGTGAAGCTGTATATGCCTAGGCGAAACACTCATGGTCCGATCACAAGAACCCTAGCGTAGGGGTATGAGCCATTGTTTCGGGGTTTGTGAGCCATTGTTCATCTTACATGAGGGACGGAGACATTTCTTGTTTGGTAGACATAGAAATGCTTATGCATTTAACACATAAACATTTATCTACGCATTATTGCAAGGAAGGGACACAGAGTGGGATGGGGTTAAGACAAGATCATGATGTCATAATTACCTTGCAGCAAAGGTGTGGTGGGCCATTGGCTACACCAATAGTGGCGTCGTTTCTCTCTAGCAGCAGAGCGTGCGTGCAGAAGTCTCTCTCAGACTTCCCTATAGGTTCAAAAATGTGTCCCTGTATTTAATTAAATGAAATGTGCAGCCCCGGTGTGTCACTTGGTAACTACAGTGCAGAACTGAGTCATAAACATTATGATTAACGCATTACAAAACACAAATGCGTAACATAATTCAGAAAGACTTCGATGGACCACCTGGATTAACACAATGAACCGCTGCTCATCGCACTTTCGAACATGGTGATCTTGCAAAGTGCAATGTGCGGCATTCCAAATAAACAATGTGATAAACCCAAGCCAAACATGTGCATAACCTCATTAAGAAACACAGACATAACCAATAATATAGAAAGACTTGAATAAGTCATTGGAATTAACCCAGTGATAAAAACTGGGGCTGCAAATTTCAGCTTCGCTGGTTTACCGTCTGTACAGGGTGCATGGGCAGTAACTTTTTCTGTTATTGTTTGTTAAGTATTGTATAATGTTGTGCCAGTAAAACACGTTGGGCTCTCGGGTGGGGTAGCTAACGAAAAGAACAACACAAACAGCCACCGCGAACAGCCTAGACAGGAGGACGCGGAGAAAATAGCGCTGAGACGTGAATTAGAGCTATCACGCGCTAAGCAGAAAGAGCTAGAACGCCAAATAGCAGAGCTAACGAAGGCAGTGCGAGACCTTAGGTCTAACAGCCCTGCGCAGCCACAGACCGTACAAACCCAAGCCCCATGGCAAGCAGGCAACGAGGATTTCGCCACGTTTAAAGCAGAGATTCAGCAAATGATGCAGCAGATGATGCAGCAACAGCAGCAACAAATGCAGCAAGTGCAATTACAAGTCACAGAGCTCCGGAGCAGCATCCGCAAGCAGAAGTTTACCGAGAACATTAGAGAGAAGGCCTACCACCGCCCCGCGCTGGCATCCCTCGCCGACACATCCGCAAACAACACCGAGGCTTAAACATGGCCAGTACAACTTTAAGCAAGCAAGAAAGCTTAGATATATGGCAATGGAACTGCAGAGGCTACCGTAAGAAGCAGGGCCTCCTCCAACAATACATTCACACGCAACAAGCACCGCCTGACATCATATCGCTTCAAGAGACGGGCACGACACCAACACTCGCCGGATACACGTGTTACGAGACTCAAGAGAAAGGAAGAACGGCTACCCTAGTCAGCAAGGCACTCATCGCCATAAGCCACGACAGGATAGCCGACACCGACGTAGAGCACGTGATTGTAGAAATTATACCCAAGAAGAAAAGAAAGAGGGGTAGTATATTTATTGTAAATGCATACAGCCCTCCGAAACAGAGGAAGGCCAAATTCTACGAGCTTTTCCATGGCGCACGCAAACTAGCGAAAGACAGCACGCTAATCATCCTAGGAGACTTTAACGCCATGGACAAAAGCTGGGGATACCAAACAGCAAACCCAAAAGGCAAAACGCTAGCGGAGGCAGAAGAGAACACCGACTGTAACCTACTCACAGACCCAGACACTCCAACCAGAATCGGAAACAGCGTTAGCACCGACACCTGCCCCGACCTCACGTTCATACGAGGAGCGGAGCAAGCAGTGTGGGAGAACCTGTTAGAGAACCTAGGTAGTGACCACTACATACTCAGGACACAAGTAACTTCGGACAGGCTAAGGCGTCAGCTGGGATCGGCAAAAATTACGGACTGGAACGCTTTTCGAGAGGCATGCGATAGGAATCTCGCCGAGAACGGGATCCAATCGATAGAAGAGTGGGGGAAAATTCTCATTGAAACACAGCGCAAGTACACCAAAGAAATCACGCGAACGACGCAGACGCCCGAGGTAGACGCCAGACTGCTCAAGCTGTGGGAAGCTAGACGCGGGCTCACCAAGAGGTCGAAGAAACAAAAATACAACAGGAAGCTAAAGATAAAGATCGCAGAAGTCACAGCGAAAGCAGAGGAGTACGCGGCGCAATTGGCAAGGCAAAATTGGCAGCAATTCAGCGACTCCCTCAACGGAACTTTGAACACAGCGAGGACGTGGCATATCCTCAAGGCTCTCATAGATCCGACCAAGACCAAGGCAGAAAACAACAAAACCATCTACCGGTTCATCCACCAGTACGAGGGACCAGACTCCGAACTCCTGGAGAAGGTGCGCGTTAAATGCTTCGGGGACACAAACCCAGCAGCTTACGCAGAGCGCTACCGAGGAAGAGAAAACGTTAACCTGGACAGACCCATCACGCGAGAAGAGGTCTACGCAGCGATTCGAAACACAACCAGAAACACGGCCACGGGTGCAGACAAGATAAATAACGCACTCATCCGCAACCTTAGTGAAGAGCTAGTCGCAGAATTTACCGACTTTCTCAACAAACACTGGGAAGCTGAGACCGTCCCCGAGGAGTGGAAGCATGCGGAGGTAGTGATGATTCCTAAACCGGGCAAGAAACTACAAATCGAGAACCTCAGACCGATCTCGCTCACATCTTGCCTGGGAAAACTGTACGAACGAGTGGTGACGCTGCGACTACAACAGTACATGGAGGACAAGGAACTGTATCCCCACAGCATGTTTGGATTCAGAGCAAAATTATCGACCCAAGACGTACTGCTTCAAATCAAAGAAGAAGTACTCGGGAACGTCCCCAGGAGCGGGGAGAATATAATAATGGCATTGGATATCAAGGGGGCTTTTGACAATGTAAGCCACGAAGCTATCCTCACGGGCATGAACGACCTGAACTGCGGGAGGAGAGTCTACGGCTACGTCAAAGCCTTCCTTTCAAACAGAACGGCAACGATTGGCCTCGGAGGGCTCCGATCAGAGAAGTTCCTTACTCCTAACAAAGGGACGCCTCAAGGGTCGGTCATCTCCCCCACGCTTTTCAACATAGCAATGATTGGCTTGGCAAAACAGTTAAAAGAAATCGACGGCATACACCATGCCATGTATGCCGACGACATCACCATCTGGGTTAACACAGGCTCGCTCAGACAGAAAGAAGAGAAGTTACAAGAGGCAGCCACCTGCGTAGAGGACTACGTCAGAGCAAGAGGGCTAGCCTGCTCCACTGAGAAGTCCGAGCTCCTGAGAGTTTGGAGAGGAAAGCAAAACCGCACAGTCCCCACCAGCGACGAGTTAAAGCTCAACGTCTACCTCGAGGGCAAGCCGATACCGGAAAAGACGCTCATCAGAATCCTGGGGATGTGGATACAGTCAAACCAACGCTGCACCCACACCCTCGCCCTACTCAAGGCATCCACCCTACAAGTGGCCCGCATGATCACGCGCATCTCACACAGACGCCACGGCATGCGAGAGGAGGACACCCTCAAGCTGGTCACAAGCTTGGTTGTCAGCCGAGTGGCATACAGCCTCCCATACTACAATCCCATCAAGAGTGAGGTACAACAGGCGGACGCGATTCTACGCAAAGCCTACAAAACCGCACTCCACCTTCCCCAGAACACCTCAACCGAAAAGCTCCTAGCCTTAGGACTACACAACGCCTTCGACGAATTGAAAGAGGCGCAACTAGTCTCCCAACAACGCAGACTACAGCAGACCCCATCTGGCAGGGAGCTCCTGAAGAAACTAGGCTGCGCCGATCAACTGCAAGAGATCCAGAGGACCGAAACAATTCCGGACGAGTATCGCAACACTCTAAAAGTAGCACCCATACCCCGGAACATGGATCCCAACCTCCACAAAGCACGCAGAGAAGCGAGGGCTGAATACCTACAAAAAACACTAGCACCCCAAGAAACGACGGTATATGTGGACGCAGCCACATACGCCAGAGCAGCGGGGCAGAGCAACAGCAACGCGGTAGCAACGGTGATTGATTCGAACCTACGCGAGATCACCAGCGCATCACTACAAGGCTGTACGATAATCGAGGCTGAAGAAGCGGCTGTCGCTCTAGCGGCAGCGGAGGGATATCGTTCTAAACGGTCTTTAACAATCCTTACAGACTCGCAAACAGCGTGCCACAACTACCTACGCGGCAGAATAGGGCACGGAGCGCTCCGCATACTCCGCTCCGGAGACCACATAACACAACGACAAACAAAAGAAGAACCAATTAGGCATACAATAGTATGGACGCCGGGACACACGGGAGTCGCAGGGAACCAAGAGGCGGACAGGATAGCTCGAGGGCACACTTATTACCGAGCATCCCACGTAGGCGACCTCGAGGAGACCGAACCTGTACCCCAAGACTATTCGGCAATACTAAATTACTACAAGGGCTGCAGAAAGCGGTATCCACCACCGCACAGCTCCCTTAGCAGAGAGGACTCTGTCGCGTGGAGGCAGCTACAAACGGGCTCTTACCCGAACCTACACGTACTCAGCAAAATTTATCCGACACAATACAATGACAAATGCCCCTGGTGCCACGAAACACCCACGCTGTATCACATAACGTGGGCATGCCAGAAGATAGACGTGGCACCCGTTATACCAAACCCGAGTGCGGAACAATGGGAGGGAGTGCTCTCCAGCGATCGCCAGGTCGACCAAGAAGGTCTGATTCGGCGAGCACAACTGGCAGCAGCATCCAGCGGAGCCCTGGACTAAGGGCAACCGACCGTTGTGTTAGAAGATGGACGATTCCATCTGAAGACCGCAGAAGACCAGCGAATCTAGAGCTGATAAAGTTTTTCACTCACTCACTCACGTTGGGCTAGTTGGTGCAATGTAGTGGTACTGCTTTTTTTGCTGGTTTTTTTCTTAATGTTGTGCCCTTCTTCCTTTTGTAACAACTTTTTTTATTCCCCCTTGCATAATACTCCAACCTTGCAGCCTGCGAGGTATATAAATAAATAAGTACATAAGCACGTCATTCATTCATCTGCATACACCTCGCACCATTCCTTGCTCAACAAACGTCACTGTGTTGATGTCTCGCAGCGTGCATCTACATTAACTGCCGTTTGCGTTTCGGTATGGTTTGTGAACAGTGTAATGCATAAAGATTACATGACATTAAGGTTGTGACCTATGCGGTGCATAAGCAAACCTTGCAAAAGATGACATGTTGGATTGTTGAAAATAAGACAAATTGTATATATCGCAGTTACTTTAACAGCATTTAATTGACCACTTGACAAAAACTTCACTTCGCATAGATTCCAACACGTACACTGAATCCGCAGTTTTCTTTTTTGCTTATTAATGCAGTCGTTACTGCATGGCCACATTGTAGATTTGAAAACAAAGTGAAATAAATTTGTTTGTTGCAATATAACAATATGTGTAGATCACTGCGATTGTAACACGAGAACTTGATACAACCATGCACGATGCAGACAAATGCTCAGGACAAACTCCAGAATGTTTGCATCCCGATACTTATGAAAGTGAACGGTTTCATTCCATGGCTGTCAATGAGAGGGAGAGAGAAAACTTAATTGTGTTCGTGGAATAAAAACGCATTGATAAGCTTAGACATATAGTCATTGCTTAACACTTTCGAAATGAATAATTATAGCTTGCTATCGACATTGAAGCAGCCATTCGACAGCAAGAAAAGGAATCAGTTTTTCCAGCTCTGAACATTGAATTGCAGGAAATGCAAGCAGGCATAAAATTCTGCCAATATAATGTTTAGGAATGCCAAATTGGAATAAACATTGAGGCTTGCATTTGTACTTTCTCTGGCTGAGCAATCTAGTTTGAAATGACTCCCATAAGCATGTCGTAACAATGTTGATCAGGTTAAATGCATGACTAGCTTAAGAAATCTGGATGATTGCTATAAATTACAGTGAAGAAACTATAATATCTAATAACATTAATAATATAATAATAATATTTATTTCCACAAAACAGGCTAACCGTGAGAGGCGTGCGAGGCTGAGCAGAAAGCTGAAAAATTCTACGGCAAGTGCGCCTGCCGTGGGCCTACGATCCTGCATTATGAATAGCGCGTATTGATATGGTCTTCTTGTTAGAAGTTCCGAGTATACTACCAGCGCGAGACACGGGACAACAAAGTGGACGAGAAGCGTGTCTTTTAGAATGCTACGTTACAACGTACAGGTTTCTACAAAAGTGACGGTAACTGCTCGAAACAGTTGATGCGTGGGCTTTTGCGCCTTTAGAAATATTAAGAGGGGGCTCCCATATATATATTCGCAGCGCAAGCACGGCGATGGACGAACCAGGCTAGCGCTAAGGTTGAATTTCACAACACATTTTTCATTCCACGTCGTAATCACACAGATCGTTTGAGGCTTCGTTCAGGGGCACACGCGGGCGTTCGGGTTGGCGCTTCTTGTTGCGTTTGGCTAGGAGCAGGCACCACATATGCGCAATGACAGGCAATTTACACGCATCATTTCTCTAGACGCTGACGCCGAGCACGGGTAGCGCGAGGATCTTGTTAGGCTGACACGACAACTTCGTGGCAGCCGAATTCCGAACACTGCATATACGGTGAGGGTAGCTATATGAACTTGTCGATAGGTCATCTTGCAGATTGTTGTAGCACAGGCAGAACGAAACGGTCATAGAAGGTAGATAAGACCACACACATCGCTGAACCACCTGCGAACAGCTGTTTACGTGCGCCACGGAGGAAGGTGACGTGCGCGATGTCGCACTGAGCTACAGAAACCGCTGTCGCGCACTACAAGACAAATCTTAACTAACGTTTTTAAATGAGTAAACGTACATATTATTTGCTTTTAATCAAAAGAAGTCAATAATATTATAGTGTAAACGTTTTATTCCCTACAATAAAAGAATTATGCAGCGTGTGCCACGATACCTGGCACTAAGCAACCCTGGGCGTCGCACCAGTCGCATTGTTGAAATCGCAATCATGTGAAATGAGCCCTCTAAAAATCGCATTGCGACGCGTGCGACAGCACCGATTTTCGTCGTTGCAGTCGCAGCATGTGAAACAGCCTTCAGACGTTCGTCGCTTGCTCAGGCGCACATTTCGTTGCCGCGCCGAACGCGGCGTTGCTCGACGCTCACCGCGTCCGATGCGGGGCGCGTAGTCGCTGCGCCGTAGCCTATTGTCTTACACCCCTTGGCGGGTCGACGGGAACGCTGTCCCTGGTTCGATGCCCGTCCCTGGTTCGATGCACGTCCCTGGTTCGATGCACGTCCCTGGTTCGATGCCCACCCAGCCCATATTGCAAGTTGTTTTTTATTCATGAAGTGCCTGCTGGAATTTATCGCTCACGGCCAACGCCGACGCCGACGACACCGGCTTTTCTGCGACACGAGCTCCTTAACGCTGTCGCGTTAAAATAAAGGCTAGTATGCTTCGCATCCTGGGCTTAACCTTAGCTAAGCCATAGCCATTTTTTTATTCAAGGATAAGTCCAGCTCAGCATCCAACAAGCTTTGTTTGTACCCATTAATAACAAACATGTGTGTAGCAAAGTTCCAGGCCTTTCATTGGAATTGTTAGCTTAAAGGTTATGAAGGAAGCGTGAAGAGTTTTATTCCTGTGTTTTGACACCATGGTTCCAGAAAAAATTCATTTAGATATGGAGTCTAGATCTGCAGTAGAGCTTGAGAAAGTATGGAGGCTTTTGAAGATTGCATATATTAGCAGTGGTGGCAGCGTTGGCTGTACTGGCGTTTCAAGTTCGTTTTTCCAAACAGGATAAAAGGACTACATGAGAAGTATCGTATGGGAAACAGCTCGATCGGTGGTTTCTGAAGGTCCTCTACAATTCTGCGTACCATACTTGGTAAATGGTATGAAGAACTTTATTGGGTCCTGAAGGCCTACCCTAGGTTTACGCGGGCCGCTCCCACGTTGGGACTGTCAGGCCGAGCCCTTCAGCCACATCGCGGGCCTTCTGGACTGCCCGTAATTGGTCAGAGAGTGATTCGCTGTGTAGCATTTGCCGCCACCATTCTTGTTCCTTGTCACAGTCTATGAAGGCCGCGGGGCACTGCCAAAGCATGTGGTCAAGAGTAATGATGCTATTGCACTTATTACAGTTGGTTTGAGTTTCCCTCTCCCTATAGATCCTGTTAATAAAATCTGGACTTGGGTATGTTCTTGTCTGTAGCAAACGTAATGTGACCGCTTGGGCTCTGCAAAGCTTACCGTGTGGCAATGGGTATTCCCTTCTGCTTAAATAACAATGCTTCGTAATTTCATTATATGTTAATAATCGATCCCTGTGTTCTCCGGGTGAAATGTAAGTTGCTCGGTCTTGAAGAGCACGGCTAGAAAGTCCTCGTGCTGCTTCATTTGCCACCTCATTGAAGTTTCTCCGAGCTCCATCCACCACCCCCAGATGTGCAGGAAACCAGCGGATTTCAATCCTCTCACTGTTGACCTTTTCTAGTAATTTTGTTGCTATCCGTGTCACATATCCGTTGGTAAAGTTGCGTATGGCTGTTCTAGAGTTGCCCGGATGGTCTAAGGCGATTGCTACTTGTTCTGCTACTGTTGGGTCCTTGGTATAGACGGTGATGGCATCCCGTATGTTACCTTGAGTGTCTACAACAACGGAGGTATACGCATCCTTTTTAACCCAGGCAGCGTCAACGAACACCGCCTGCTGCTTATGTTGATCTATGTCTTCAAGGAGTGCCTTCGCCCTTGCCTTCCGTCTCTCGAGGTAATGTGTCGGGTGCATGTTCCTAGGGAATGGGGTCGTCTTTATTGTTTCTCTTAGTCCCTCTTGTAATTGTGTTAATAATTCTCCTTCGTTGGTGTGGTTGTTAATTTCTATGCCAATTTCTTCAAGTAGCGCCCTCGCAGGTCGTGTCCCCATTAGTCTCTCCTGGTGGGCCACCTGTTGAGCCTCAGCTATCTCTTCTAGTGTGTTATGCAGCCCTAGGCGCAATAAGCTATCATTGGCCGTGCTGATGAGAAGTCCTAGTGCAGTCTTCATAAGTCGTCTGAATAAAGCGTTTAGCTTGTTCTTATCAGCCTGTGTCCATTGTAGCAGTGTGTAGCAGAAGTGGCAAAAGGCGAATGCATGTACCAATCTTATGGCACTGTCTTCTCCTAGCCCCTTATGTTTGTTGGTAACTCTACGCAGATGCCTAATGACTTCTTACTTGCTAGAGATGTGTTCTATCATCCTGCAATTACATCCATTCGCTTGCAGGAGAAGTCCTAGCACTCTAATAGTCTCCACCTGCCTGATTGGTTCTCCATTCTTGGCATATATGTCAATGTGGGGTTCTTCCTCTGGCATATATCCGTTCGGCTTGCGGCCACGCTTACTGCTCCGTAATACCAATAGTTCTGATTTTTTAGCAGAGCAGTTCAGTCCATACCCTGAAGTGTTGTTTCTACCACATAAATGCTTTCCTGTAGCTTGGTCTCTGTTTGTCCCATATTACCTTCAGCACTCCAGATTGTTACATCATCTGCATATATAGCAAAGTGGATAGCCTCAATCTGCGCGAGACCTCGAGCCACTTTTGACATTGCACTTTTGACATTGCCAAATTAAATAACATGGGAGATAGGACAGACCCTTGTGCTGTCCCACGATTCCCAAGTTCCAAGGTTGTCGATTGGAGTTCGCCTAACCTGAGACAAGCAGAACGGCCGCCGAGAAAGGTTTTCACTATATTGTGCAATCGCTTACCCAATCCCATCCCTAAGAGGATATCCAATATGGCCCTGTGCTTAATAATAATAATAATATCCTTTATTTCATGAAAATAGTACACATTCAAAAAACCGGTCAGCCCAAGCCATGGAGGCTTGTCGGGCTGTACTCGGCAGTCAGCGACAAGTACTAAAAGAAACGAAATAAAGCATGGTTAGCAAGCCATAAACTGAAGCAATTTACAAAAAGCAAACTACAACAAAAAAGGAGGCTACAACACAAAAGCAAAGTACCACAAACAAAACGTTAGCTACGAGCAAACGCAAGCTAGAAAAGATAAAGTGAAACAGACAAGGATACACACCAATCTAGACCAAACGAGACTAATCGAAACTATAGGACAGGCTCTAGTGAATGACAACTAAACAGAAGAATAATTAGTTTTGAGGTACAGCTTGAGTGTCCGTTTTGATGAGATAGAGTTAAAAACGTTAGGAACATAATATTTTCTGGTAAAACGACCAAAACGGGTATAACACCGCGGGGTAGTGAACGTATTATGGTGCCTTAGTGGTCTGGCAGGAATCAACGGAAAAAGAAAATCACTGTTCCAAAAATGTTTTATCACCACAGTTTGGAAAAATAATGCTTCAAAGGAGGGTAACTGCAAAAAGGAAAATAGGTTAGTATTAGGAGGAATGGTCTCATTGTATGCAACGTTGCGAAGAACAGATTTCAGAATAGAATTCAATTTTGCGCGCCATGTAAATGAACAGTGATAAAATATGGTAATTCCGTATCTAAGATAGCTGTACACAAGTGCGTGAACAATGACTTTCCGGACAGAAAACGGGAACAGGTATCTAGAGTTATACAGAAGACAGGATACTGAACGTAACTTTTTGCTAATACCTGTAAAATGAGTGTTCCATGTCATATGAGAATCAAACATGATGCCTAAATATTTTACATTAGTTGCGAACTCTAATGGTATGCATTTGCAGTTTATACAATTAGAGTTGTGAACAAAAAATGGCACAGGACGATCAATTTTTTTATGGGGATTATGAAAGCAAACTAGTTTTCTCTTTTGTCTATTAATTCCAATCCCGTTACTTGTACACCAATCCATTACAGACGTGGTATCTGCTTGAAGGTTATAAACGCATGTATTAAATGATGCATGAGTTGATAGAAGGACAGTGTCGTCGGCGTACTGGAATATGCAGCATTTTGATACAATTTGAGGCAAATCATTGACGTATAGGTTAAATAAAAGTGGAGACAAAACAGACCCCTGGGGAACACCCGATTTTAACATTATTTTTGTACTGGAATAGTCACCTATGCGCACCACCTGAGAGCGATTGCTAAAATAACTAGACAATAACTTTATAAATGGGCCCCTGAAGCCAATTCTTTCTAGCTTATCAAGAAGTAATGTGTGAATAACGGAATCGAAAGCCTTACTTGCATCTAAAAAAAGAGCGCATACGAATTCATTATTATCAAAAGCTGAGTAGATAGCGTCCGTAAATTCTTCTAGTAGTGAAATAGTGCTTTTTCCCTGGATGAAACCAAACTGTGCTTGTGACAGAACATTATTTTTATTTAGGAAATTGGTCATCGTTACGAGCAGGTGTTTTTCAATTATTTGACTGATTGCAGGAAGAATGGAAATCGGTCTGTAGTTCTCTACTTTGCTATGGGAACCACTCTTATAGAGCGGCTTAACCACAGCCACTTTTAAATCGTCGGGAATAACGCAATGATCTATATACCCATTAATAATGAAGAGAAGGACGGATTCAAGCACAGAAAAATTACGTTGAATATCATGAATGGAGATACCGTCTATACCAGGTGGTTTCTTAGGTCTAAAGCTAAATAAGATGCTGTGCAAGTCTGCTGCAGTAACCGGTGGCAAGAATGCCGATTGTACAGTATTAGGAACAGCGCTAGACGCATCTGGAGCAAAAGGCTGAAGATGTGAAGACACTACAGAAAAAGAGTAATTAAATTCTTGAACGGCTGACGTAAGGTTGCTGAAATGCTTTGCGAATACTTCTTCTAAAGGTTGATTGGTGTTTCGTCCGAATACTTCATTAATAGCTGACCATGTCTTTTGGGGGGAGTGTTTGCTTTCATAAAAGATCTTGGTGTGATACTGACGCCTTGCCGACCGAATCATGGCGTTTACCCTGTTCCGGAGCGATCTGTACAGATCTCTAAGGTGTGTATTGTTCGGGCAACGCTTACAACGTGACCAAAGGGCATCTTTTTCTTTAATAGCCGTCAGTATATTGCACGTTAGCCATGGAAGTTTGGGGTTGCGTTGTTTCACGGTGATTGTTTTCTGGGCGGTAATTCTTAAAGAACGGATTGCATCAACAAAATGCGTATAATCGGTGGACGTCGTGACATTACGTAAAAATTTGGTCCAGTCATAATTGGCCACAAGACTGTCAAATTTAGCGATATCAAGGATGTTTAGGCGTTGAAGGTTAGGGCGGGATCTAAAGGGAACTTGAAACGCAAGATGACAGCCTACAATATAATGATCGGCCAGTTTACACTTTACTACCGCTGAAACAGTGCTAGCCAATGGGGCTCTTACATTCACATGGTCAAGGCAAGATGACACCATTTTGCTTCCAATGTATTCCTCTCGCGTGTAGGCACTAATGGTTGGACTGACTCCCCATTTTGACAGAATGTTAAGGTACTCGCAAACCACTGGCCTTGATGGCGATAGAGTGTCAATATTGATGTCCCCAATCAGACAAAATAGACTATTTGGTGATAACGAGTGAAGAAGATCATTTAATTCTGTTAAAAACAAATTTGCATTTTCTGAAGGATGCCTGTAAATAGAAACTAGGCTGATATCAGCATCAGGCACTACAATCTTTAGCGCAACACACTCGGCAGAGATGAATTTTGTGGCGAACGATAAAACTTTTAACCTTTCATGCACAAACACCATGATACCACCTCCTCTCCCTATCTGTCGTGTGAAAGAATAGCTGGAATATTGCTTAAGCGGAAATAGGGGAACCAAATCGGCATGGATGTTGATTTCCGTTAGGACGATTACATCTAGTATGTGGTCAGTGTTATGGAAAAGAGCAAGAAACTCGTTCCAGTGACGACGAATGCTACGAATGTTCATGTGTACAACCGAAAAAGCTCTGTCCCCTTGAAGCGATAGGCTGCAGCAGGAAGCTACATCATTGCACTCGTGAAAGACAGTGTTCATTGCCGAACAAGCCTATCAAGGTCGGCAAAACCATTGATACGTATTAGAGGTGTGCCTTCTGATCTTCTGACAAAAATTTTTCCATTTCTTGACCACACAAATTTGTACTCCATTTCTTTTCCCTTTTGTCGCGCAGCCCAAAACAACTGTTTGTTAAAGCCCGTTAGATTGTCGCAGAAAAACAAGGGAGGGATATCTTTGCTTTCAACTAGGGACCGTAATTTCGCACGTGAACTCATCCATTTCTCTTTTAAAATTCTACTTACAAACCTAACTAGCACGACAGGTGCCCGTTCACGCTTTGCTGGCATTCGATGGATGGCTTCCACATCAGAATCATCAAAAGGCACTTCCAGCTTTTGTGCCAAGTCACCAATTAGGGAAAAAAGTACTTCCCTGGGTTTCTGCGGTAAACCGTGAATTTCCAAATTCGGCAACCTGCTGTACTGCTCTACCTCATTCGCCTCCTTTCGCAGTTGTACAATTTCCTCTGACTGTTTAGAGGCAACAGAGCGCAGTGTTGCTACTTCTGTCTCCAATTTTTCAATGGTGACCTGGCGCTTTGCGTCCGAGGCACGCACCTCTTCATACCCTTCCGACAGGAAAGCAATGGAAGATTCGACGTTCTGCACCGATTTGTGAAGTGCATCCACCGTAGTTCTCAGAGCGAGAAGCTCGTCTACCTTTAGGACAAGGGAGCTGATGGCGTCTTTCAGCGGAAGTAAGGCTTCTATCTTTGCTGCTAATTCAGATACTGATGCCGAAACAGGCACTAATTCATCTTCCGTCGATGCCTGGTTGTCCGCTAGACAAGCACGGCATCGCCAACTGTCTCGCTTATCTGCTCCCTTGCCCGACATGACACTCTCAGTGACGCCAGCACATTTTTTTTCCAAAGTGAAAACCCTGTTGGCATTCTACGCAGGTTAGAAATTTGCCCTCAGCCGGCAGCAGTTTCCTACATAAACCACAGTTCGGTTCCATTGTCATCACACAAATCAGAAAGGCAGTAGTCGGCGGCAAGCATGAAACTATTGTGAAAAACAAAAAATGAATACTGCGCCTCACCTGCACCAAAGACAGGCGTAAGCGTGTGCCGAGGGCTTGCCGCCGACTGCGAAGAAGCTGCCGCGCGGACGAGACTTTATCCTCCTGGACGATGCAGATGCGCAGGCGCAGGCGTCCCGACTAGTGCGCCATCTTGCAGCCAGTGATTCGCTTCCGACGACAGAAGCTAGGCTAGGGCCTCCAGGATGGTTGAAGCACGTTCCGCGCCGCCCACAACTCGGACAGATGCTCCCAGCAACGGTTGCACCAAAGACACGCGTACGCGTGTGCCGAGCACTTGCCGCCGACTGCGAAGAAGCTGCCGCGCGGACGAGACTTTATCCTCCTGGACGATGCAGATGCGCAGGCGCAGGCGTCCCGACTAGTGCGCCATCTTGCAGCCAGTGATTCGCTCCCGACGACAGAAGCTAGGCTAGGGCCTCCAGGATGGTTGAAGCACGTTCCACGCCGCCCACAACTCGGACAGATGCTCCCAGCAACGGTTGCACCAAAGACACGCGTACGCGTGTGCCGAGCACTTGCCGCCGACTGCGAAGAAGCTGCCGCGCGGACGAGACTTTATCCTCCTGGACGATGCAGATGCGCAGGCGCAGGCGTCCCGACTAGTGCGCCATCTTGCAGCCAGTGATTCGCTCCCGACGACAGAAGCTAGGCTAGGGCCTCCAGGATGGTTGAAGCACGTTCCACGCCGCCCACAACTCGGACAGATGCTCCCAGCAACGGTTGCACCAAAGACACGCGTACGCGTGTGCCGAGCACTTGCCGCCGACTGCCTGCTCTGCTTTTCCTTGCTTTCCGAAAAAGATTCCAGTCAGTGTAGTTAAAGTGCTTTATCTCATTACTTGGTGTTTCCAATAGTATTTGTAATATGTAATGATCACTACCCAGGTCAATATTGGAGTTTTTCCAGCCAGCGTTCGCTAAATTTGACACAAAAGTAAGGTCTGGGGTGGAGTCCCTGCATGTAGATGTACCACACCTAGTGGCATAAGCTGGGTCTGTGATGAGGTAGAGGTTAAGATCTGTAGGCTTGATGCGATCAAAGGCCTTTTCTACATCTTGGCCTAGAAGAACTCTCGTATGAAGCGGGCTAGCAACAATAAGGTGATGTTTGATTAAAAGCATTGCACCTTGAGTCGAAAGTCCAGGACGGAAACCGATCAGGTTATGCGGAAGAACATTTCTGTCTTCTACATACTTAGTCAGTCTATTGAGTACGACATGCTCCATGGTTTTGCCCAGACATGATGTTAATGATATGGGTCTTAGGTTATCTAGACTGAGTTGCTTGCCTGGTTTGGGAATAAGAATTGTGTTAGCAATTATCCATTCATTCGGATAATCACCGTTCTTCCAGAGTTCGTTAAAATACTCTGTTAAATATTTTATAGAATCATCGTCCAAATTTTTCAACAGCCTATTGGAAATGCCATCTGGACCGGCAGCAGATCTACTGTTGAGGTCGTACAGGGCTGCGCGAACTTCGCTTTCTGTGAAGTCTTGATCCATAGGCTCACAGTCATCCCTGTATATTCAGGCAGGTCTGTACTCTCATTGCTATCCTTAAGTGGTATATACTTAGCTGCGAGCCGATCCAGAATGGCCTCCTCCGTTGTGTCATGACTCTCACGATGGACGAGTCGTGCTACTGCTGTTCTCCTATTAGATTTCGTGTCGTTCTCATGAAGCAAATGTCTAAGTAAGTTCCAATTTCCACCACGTCCGATTCGACCATCTATGGAATTACAAGGCTATTCCCATTGTTGTTTCTGTAAATTTCTGGAGTGTTCTTCAATCTCCCTATTCAGCAATGCTATCCGCTTCCTGATTCTCCTGTTCAGCCATTGCGTTTTCCATCTTTTTAACACAGATTGTTTGGCTTCAATCAAGTGCGCCAGCCTACTGTCCATGATTTCAATATCCTCCTCTGTGGTAATATCCTTCGTTGCCGCCTTTACATCTTGCCTGAGCTGTGTGGTCCGAGTTTGGAGTGTTTTCTTTTGTCCTGCCTCTGTCTCAGCTCTGCTTTTCCTTGCTTTCCGAAAAAGATTCCAGTCAGTGTAGTTAAAGTGCTTTATCTAATTACTTGGTGTTTCCAATAGTATTTGTAATATGTAATGATCACTACCCAGGTCAATATTGGAGTTATTCCAGCCAGCGTTCGCTAAATTTGACACAAAAGTAAGGTCTGGGGTGGAGTCCCTGCATGTAGATGTACCACACCTAGTGGCATAAGCTGGGTCTGTGATGAGGTAGAGGTTAAGATCTGTAGCTAGGTTCCAGAGTCCATCACCTTTCTTAGTATTCCAGCGATATCCCCAGGTTTGATGTGGGGCGTTGAAATCCCCTCCAATAATGAGTGGAGCGTGCTTAGTAACAGCCATAGTCTTATAAAAAAGTGCCCTGAAACTCCGTTTCATGTCACTAGGGCTGCTATAAACATTAAGACAAATGAGGCTCTGCGGTTTGCTTCTGTTCCTTTTCAAAATTATTTCCACAAGTAAGTACTCTAATTTGTTTAATCCAAGGCGCAAATCATGTTCTAGGTAAGGTATTTTCTTATCTATGAGCGTGGCTAGCCCCCTACCAGGCTCTTTGCCCCTGCATGTCGCTTTGTATCCGGATAGGCTGATCTCATCCGCCAAGGTTTCCTGCAGCATAATTATTTTCGGTTTGTCTGGAGAGGTTTCTATGAACTGCATGAGAGGTGCTTTTTTGTGATAAAATCCTCGGCTATTCCATTGCCACACGGTAAAGCTCCCCCTGCTAGCCATTGCTTATAGAACCCGCCCTTACTGCTACCCACTAGAGTACGCTTCGTAGAACCCCCCGACGCGCCAGGGAGCGATCTGACGCTTTTTGCTTCTGAGGGTAGGTATTCGTCGTCCTCGCCTTGCGCTTCTACTTTGGTACGCCTCTTTTCAGGTGTTGGGCTGCTGAGCACGAGGTCGCGGGATCGAATCCCGGCCACGGCAGCCGCATTTCGATGGAGGCGAAATGCGAAAACACCCGTGTACTTAGATTTAGGCGCACGTTAAAGAACCCCAGGTGGTCAAAATTTCCGGAGTCCTCCACTACGACGTGCCTCATAATCAGAAAGTCGTTTTGGCACGTAAAACCCCATAATTTAACGTTAGTAGATTAATAATGCTCCTGAACCAGCTGTACTTTCATACATGTTGCATAAACAGAAAGAATTGAGTGCTGAATCATGCAGTGCAAAAAATAAAACAAATGCACCGGCAATGAATTAACTGTTTTTATTGCACGATATAATAGATTTATTTCTTAAAATACATGTCTTATGCTATTATGGAAACAGACTTAATATTTACACTACTCCTTGGCAAGCAGGGTCACCCGGCTGGCCTTGACCTTTGTGTCATAAGTCCCAAAGGTGCTGGAGGTGTATGCTGCAAATAAGTAGATACAGCAATATGAGGCAAAAATAACAAGTGCGTATTCTTTGTATGTTCATTAAGCAGCTTAATAAATTTGCTCAAACCATCTAAGTCAATACTTAATGTGGTTTAACTATGACTAATGACTGCTTGTCAATACAAATCAGTACCTTTATACAATGTGTAATTTTATGGTATGGTGAACAATTAAACAGTCACAACTGCTGCTCGTGCCAGCAACAGTATGTTCCCTTTTATGACAGGTTAATATATGATGCATTAATGTACTTATCCCAAATGATCTCTATATTTATTGCTGAAACGTTACCCAGTTCGACTGGCTCTACATTTCTTCGGCTGGTAGTTAAGTATGCCCATGCAGAGGAATATGCTCAGATGACGTGACTGGAGCATGCACAGTATCATGCCAAAGATTGTAATATATTTTGCTTAATACACATTTAAATATCTTTCTCATACTCTTATATGAATGGGTCATTGGCCATAACTTCAACAGAAGGCAGATGGCTTGATTGTATTGATATGGTCGTTTAGTTTCTTACAGGTAATGAAGCCTCTTAGGCATACTAACAGGTTTCCCAGTTAGGTACACCACATGAGCACCCAAAATACCATGCAATCACTTTGTGTCATGGCACGACAGATATGCACCTCTTAGGAAATAGAACTGATACTATAGTTCGAATGAATTCTATCACAGCAAATTATTTAAGGTGCTTTCAAAGATGAAAATTTTTCTAGGGTGTTGAGGTTAAGGACATTTAGTTAACGCAAAAAAATTGAGTAAGAAATGCCATGTCAGTATGCTTGACGTTTGTTTTTTTCAATAAATGGGACCAATTTGCCTCACTACTTTATGAAGTGGAAATTTCAAAAATATATTTACCAGAGAGATTCTTTGGAAACTTTGTATGACATATAACAAGACAGCATACTTATTTGGTCATTTTAAAATTTCTCGATCTTTTTCCAAGCCTTCCCTGGATGTTTTCATGAAAATTTTCTGGCAATCTATGACGCCTGCAGCTTAAGTGCAATAAAAAAAATATTTTGATTTAATGCTTGCCAAGTACTGCCAGTCTATAATATTTAGATAAAATGAATAACACGTCAGTCACTTGGCATGCAGTATTAGATTCAACTGAATTGAATCCCTTGTTTAATAAAGCTGACAAGGGCTTGGGCAAGTTCGTAATTGATGGCCACACGAGTACAGCACGGAAGACAAGCACACAAATACACACTCGTAAAGCAAATGCAACAATGTGAGGGAAAACTATTCAGTTAGTTATTTTTACGGTTCAATAGTAGTTTTCTATACTATTTGCTCTCATGACTTATGCCTCTGGTTAACTTTGTTTACCTCTGACTAAAGACTACATGGCACTATGAATCTGTACCATTATGATTTTTCGTTATGTTACATTATGATGAGCAGTTAGACAACTGTAATGGTCGCCGATGCTAGCAATGGTACGTTTCGTTTCAAGATAGGTTCATGTGACACACAGTGTACTTATAAAAATAAAAAAAATCCGAGAATTCCAAGAAATTCCTATAATAAAATTTGTTAAACAAAGATACCCGGCTGGACTGTGCACATTTTTTCAGGTGTTAATGCAATATGCCCGTGCCAAACGAACATGCTCAGCATAATGACTGCAGTTTTGAACACTCACGTTAAGAATTGCAATTTATTTCCGCTTAGAACAGTCTCCAATGTCTCTTTTCTCCTACTTCGAGATGAATACATTTGCCACAATTTCAGTAGAATTCACATGAATGGGGGTGCATTGCTAAGCTTACTTATCAACTAAAACATGTTACGATCTCTTAGGTGTGTTGATAGGGTAGAACAAGTGCAATGTCCACTAAATTATTTGAATAATCTGTGCGTTATCTACTAAGAAAATATCACCAAGTGGATAACCTGGCTCTTTTTTTTTTGTACAGCACACGGTCTGTCCAAGACGACGGCACTAAATGCAACAGTAATGAAAACCGGAACACTCATTACGCACGACCAGGGCTTCATACCATGCACGACTGGCACAATGCGAATCTGCGCCAGCAGCTGCCTAGTGATTAACAGCACGTAAACTGCATAACGCGAACACATCGAAAGGCGCTTAACACTTTTCATATAGCCCGAAAGATAACTTCTGCTGCTAAACTGTTTATAAAAGAGCGAGAAAAAATAATCTTCCGACTACAGTCAAACGCAATGCCTTCAGTTTGAAACGTGTAAAGGTACTTCCCTGAGGGACTAATTTATTGCTCTCAAATTGTTTCGGCTATATAGTTGCGAAGCTGCGAGTGACTGAGCCTATCGCAGGTTTCATGCTCCAAAAGCGTTTGTGGTTGTATATATTTAGATTGGGTGAATCTAGGTATTTCTTCAAGTCTCGTGTTTTGCTTGCGGTAACTTCCCAAAATTATTTAGATTGGTTGCCAGGTACCATAAAAATACTGCTACTTTTAAACTATACGAAAACGGCAGCGCACACACTGCTCATGCATGCCCCGCAAACACGGCCTTTCATCCGAGTACACTAGCAGTTATTCAGCTATACGTCTCTGTTTGAAAATTCTTCATGCTAACACAATTTCGAGATATATACGCAAAGCGTGTCACGTGAATTTCACTACACATGCGGCGCAGCATTCGTCGCGGCCTGATCGAGCACCATGAAATGACATCTACCACACTGGCTGCCCAACACACACAATCCGCTTAGTGGCAGCTCAGTATCACGTTAAAACATGGTGTACTTCCTTTTTTACGCACATCAACTATGACGCTAAAATCAACAAGCGTGAGTGATCACTTGCCATAAAACATTCTGTATAGTATAAGTGAGAACAAGGGCACGTTATCAAATCATGAAAGCGACAAACCGATACTATGCCCTAGTGGCCTGCGCTACATGCAGCTGGTTGGCGCTACGAAATGCACTCACCTAGTCATGAGCTATTGACGCAAAACATCTTTGTTAAAGCTAACCGTTCAGTGTAGTTGACGTGTGTTGCCACAAAGAAGACGCGCATGCACAGACACCAACGTTCAGACAGACACCGCACAACGCTACAAGCGTTTCCGTGCCTGGCGCACTCGTTGAGAATTCAAATTGACGCGGACGGATGGCGCATCGCCACGCATGCGCAGGAGCTCCACGCGCCAGGGTGGGCGCTCTCCGAGGGGTCTGAGCGCCCCCCCCCCCTCTTTTTCCCTTTCTCTCTTTCTCCCTGTGCACCATGCGCGCCTGAACGGGTTGCTTTTCTTTTTCATTTTTTATCTTTTTTTCATGGACGAAGGAAATGCGCTGGCAGGTTGTATTACAAACGCTGTGGGCTATCGTATGAGATTGTAGCGCACACATAGATGAATGCGCTGTTTGTAAAAGCCGTTACAGGGCCCTTGAGGCGCTTGCATTATCGCCAGTGATCATGAGTAATACAGCGCATTTGTAGCATATCTTTAAGCGTACCGCCAAATGTGATGCCCGCACGAATGTTAGTGCTAATTTTACATTCCGTTGATAGGTCAAAGCAATCAGTACAGCAATGAGGTACTCATATGCGTGGCCGCGCAGGCATGCCGCCTGCGAAGTACTGGGTGGGCTCAGAGAATTCGGCACATATATGTTAAGGGAATGAGAAACTTTGATGAGTTTATGGTGCAGGATATTAGTCAACGAAAAACAGCCCGATGTTAGTGATGCAGCCGAGATATGAAGACAATGTGAAAAGCATCTGAGAAACGGACAACACACAACGCGCACACCACATGCGCGACATCGGTTCATCGCACGTTCACAAAGTCCGCGTTGTCAGCTACAAACATTACGAGTCTCTGTGCTGTTAGCTTGATGCCTGTTTGGAATCCACTTCTAGCTAAAGTTGGCGTTCATAACATCTATTATCACAACAGGATCGGCGTTTCGCTTTCTTTATTCTACTGCCGCAAAAGTCATGCTATCACAACGGTGAAGACTTTCTTGGGATTGCCGAGAGCGACTACGTAGATCATATCGTGCGGTCAACAAACGCGGAGGTATGCACTATGTGTATACTAAGGTCTACAAATAGGCTCTACAGCAATCTCAGCAATATGCAACTTCAGTGGCTTATATCAAACGGAGCTCCATGTTATCCACCGGTACCTGCTCTTGGTTACAGCGTACAAGGATGGGCCCAGATTAAAAACTTTTGTCGATTGTCAATCTATAGACGGCATGCACACCTGAAGCAATAGGAATGTAACAGTAAGAATAAGAACAGTATTCGACTGTTTTATACTTAATCTCACGCCTTACCACAATCAGTATACGGGCTGTTCGCGCAAGTTAACATGACCTTTGGTGACGTCCCAGCCTATGGCCATCGACGGTGATACAGGAAACCATGGAGAATAATTCGAATTGCAAAGTAGTATACGGGGTGTTTCACTTAATTTGAGCCAGATTTTAAAATAAGCAAATGCTACGTAGCTGCAGAGAACCGAAGTAATGTTGTTTGTCATCGCTTGGAGATACTCAGATTATACCTTTTTGCATTCGCCTGATTAGACAATTAGTGTTAAATAATTTCTCAATTGTTTTGATTAGATGAAAATTCTCTATGATAAAATTGCAGAGCAACAGTATAAACTCCCTATGCAGCTTTCTGTTGCTCAACACGTGTTCCATAGAAGCGTTTTTCCGAGCGTGAAGAAGCCCGCGATTACACGCAATGTGACTATATATATATATATATATATATATATATATATATATATATATATATATACAACTATATATATAGTATAGTGGGTGGGTGTGGGTGTCTAGGTGAATGTGGGCATGTGCGTGTTTGTGATGAACTACGTTGAGTAGGAATAGACAAGAAATATACACCTTATCGACTCTCCTCTATAGAAAGTCTACAGACAAAGGATGAACAACAATAAATGGAGATTGTATCGACTTTTTTCTATAGACCGTCTATAGACTTCAAATACGCAAAAACAAATAGAAATCTTATCGACTTTTCGTCTATAGAAAGTATATAGACAAACAAGATACAAGAATAAATACAGACTGTATCGACTTTCGTCTACAGGTGTCTGGTGTTGGAAGTAGACAAAAAAGAAACAAACGCCATATCGACTTTTTTCTATAGACCGTCTATAGACTGCGAATAGACAAAAAGAAATAGAAATCTTATCGACTTTCATCTATAGAAAGTCTATAGACAAATATTAGAGAAAAATAAATAAAGACTGTATCGACTTTCGTATGTAGGTAGTCTATAGAGGGGAAGTAGACGAAAAAGAAACACTTTATCGACTTTTTTTCTATAGACCGTCTATAGACTGCGAATAGACAAAAAGAAATAGAAACTTTATCGACTATAGTCTATAGAGTTCGTATCAAGAAAATTCCAAATCTATAGAAAAGCAAGGTCGTCTATAAAAAGTCTGTAGGCTTTCTATAGACAGTCTAAAGTCATTTTTGTAAGAGCATGCGCCACGCCAAACTGTGCAATTGCTGCCAATACTTCACGCTTTGGGTGAAACTGCCATATTTAGAAGCAAACCCTTCCTTCGTGAATTGTCGCGGACTTTCTTGACCGCTGTTGCGTGCTGTTTTGCTGACCAGTTCACACTTCGGAAAGTAGGTGACATCCAATATCGGTTCAGCCTGTTCTGAAACAAAGTCTCTACATTGGCCGATGAAAACCACTTTAAGCTGAATCGCAACAAACGCATCTGTGTTTATTTCACAGATGGTGCGGGTGCCGGGGAATGACACTAAACACAGTTAAAAGCGTACCA
This sequence comes from Dermacentor albipictus, assembly GCF_038994185.2. Classification (NCBI taxonomy): domain Eukaryota; kingdom Metazoa; phylum Arthropoda; class Arachnida; order Ixodida; family Ixodidae; genus Dermacentor; species Dermacentor albipictus. Next base: position 60,062,856 of record NC_091824.1, on the reverse strand, counting down.
CTGCGCATGACACATATATATGGCGCATATAAGTTAGGTCCATCACCTCTTCATGAAGTCACTAGCTATAAATATCTATGAGTGACCGTTAACAATACACTATCATGGAATGATGTCATAACTAACACTTGCGCTTCAGCCTTCAGAAAAATGTGCCTAAGAGTACTGTGGTGCTCTTCGTACCACCAAAAATAGAGCTGTGTTGCGACCTTTAACCACTTATTAAACATAATCCCAGAAGGTCTTGAATCCAAATCTCTTCTACTAACATCGCCGCTGACACTTAATTCGTGGATGATGATGGATCACACTTTAGGCCGGAAAATTCAGCTGCCTTGTTCAATAAATATTTTGTGATTATTCTTACGAAGGAAGACAATTTCAACGTATTATCTACGCTATCTACGCATGCTATATAGAGAAGTAGTCGATTACAGTTACATGAATCCCATAGTCGTAATCCCTGCCGACATTTAAGCATTGGTTAACGATCTCAAAGGGCAGGAATAGACGACATTAATACCAGAATCATTAAGTACACCATCACAGTCTTTAGTACCATACTTGAGCACATCTTTCAACAATCATTATCAAGGGCTGACATACCACATGAATGGGAAATGGTAAAATCATGCACATATTCAATTCTGGCCAGAAATCTGTCGTTCGCACCTGTCATCCAATATCTTTAACGAGTGTCCCACGCAAGTTACTTAAACATGTCATTGCTTCCAACATCACTCAGCGCTTAGAAGCTACCAATCATTTTTCATCAGAACGAACATGGTTTTAGAGAAGGATCTTCATGTGACACTCAACTTGTAGAATTTACTAATGATTTGATTATGCACATCAATGAGAACCTATATATCTACTGCATTTTGATAGATTTTTCGAAAGCTTTCGATTGCGTCGCGCATTGTAGTCCAATACCTAATCTTTCGTGACTAAATTTGTATTCCTGAACTTTATCCTGGGTGAAAAACGTGATTTCCTTCGTTAAACAAAACACTGTTACCATATTGTTCTCATCTCCTCTGAGCGATGTCACCTCCAGCGTTCCCCACGGTAGTGTTTCAGGTCTCTAGTCCTTCTTAATTCACATTATTCACCTGCCATCTCATATTTCCGCTAACATACGACTGTTCGCGGACAACTGTGTAATCTGTCCTAAAAGTTCTTGGACAGCTGACCATATTCCACTTCAGCAGTACCGCGATCTCGTGAGTAATTGGTGCTCACGCTGGCAAATGACTCTTCATACCGATAAATGCAAGCAAACGACATCTACCTGTAAACACTCTTTGTTCAGTTTTCAACTACTCTCTAAATAAATGCCGCGTGATGGGCGCAAGGTTTTGAAAATCCCTTGGCATGCATTTTTCGCCCAAACTTGAATGTTAGCCTCATATATTCAAAATTGCAGACCAGGCATCTCGAATCCTCGGCTACCTTAAACGCAACCTTAATGACGTTCCACCTTTGACCCGATTACTCGCATATCTGACATTCTTTCCTCCCAAACTCGTGTAAGTGTCAACCATCTGGTCACCCCACCAGGATTATTTAATCTACGTCCCTAGTTGGGTTCAAAATCGTGCCGCGCATTTCATTGCTGGAGCCTACGGCCTGTCATTGCTGTGTTACCAACATTAAGTCATCACCGTCGCTACCTTCCTTAGATTTGTGCAGAAAGGTAGCTTCGATCTGCGTAGTTCGTAAAAATAACATCCAGTCCGCACCAAACTACCCTTTCTCCCAACCGCTACGAACATCTCACAGATTGCGCAATAACCACAGCTTCATCGTCAACAATCATGACCAAGTAAAGTTTCTTTATAAATTGAGCGCCATTTTATCATGAACATTTGTTTTCATTGTCATTTTCTATGATAGCTCATTAACAATGTACGCGCTTCTTGCTAACTATTGTATGACTTCAGGGAGTCATGAGATGTGCCTCTTTATTGCGTATGCCGGCATCCGTTGCGTTACCCAGTTTTTCACTCGCTAACCATCATGTAACGTAACCTAACGTCACGACAGCTGCCGCGCTTCTGAGCCGAGTAGTCTACTCGCCGGCGGCTGAACAACCAAGATCGCTTTCTCCAACCGAATCAGTACCTCTTAACGCTGAAATAAAGTTTAATTCTTCTACCACACATCCATACTCATGTGCAACCACACTCGTTGGCACTCACTCACGTTGATATCTCGTGCTGACCAATACACACTCGCGTCCATTCACTTACCGTCACGTACGAGGTGATCTCGCTGACAACCACGATGTAGAAGGATACCACGACATTCTGCACCTTGTTGCAATCACAGCACCCCAGTTGAAGCTCCGTAGGAACCCCCACCATCCGGGCGGCAAGTTCGTTACAATGGCTCAGCGTAGTTTGAGGAAGTTAGATCTCCCAATCGTGTTTGTAAAGGGAACCATGGCTCACTACCCCATCAACTACAAAAAAAAAAGGTTTGTTTAGCGATCAGCACATACTGCAATCATTCACACAGAAGACTTCTCTAAAGCTTTTCAATATAAACGTATTTATTTTTCGATGAAACTTTCATATACGGGAGAGGCAGAGGTGAACATGAGATGATCCTCTGCCTTCTGCCCTGGAGAACAGGTAAGATGAATGATGGTGAAGAATGAATGATGGTGACTTTTTTTTTCACCAATGTTGCGAGACCTAGCCCGATATAGCAACACATTTCGGGGTTCTTGTCAGAACACTTGCGAAACAAGATGTTATAAGCCGGCGTAATGTAAGGATTCCTTTCGCACGAGCCTATTTCCTTCTTATCCGCGACAGCAATAGTAGCAATAGTAGCAAGTAGTAGTAGTAGTAGTAGTAGTAGTAGGCGCGACAGCAATAGCAGCAAAACTAATAAATAACATAATATAAACACATTAACTATGTCTTGTATTATCTTCTCAAACACTTGCACTCTCAACCTCTGCAAACATCAATGGCAATTTGCTCAGGAACAATGCGATCTTAATAGTCTGACTGCTGTACCGTTCGGTTTGCATTCTAACGTCAAGAGCAAGAGAACTTCAAACTCTAAAGCTGTAAATGTCGCCGTATTTTATATCGGAGGGAATTAGCTTATACTGGTTGTCCCAGGTAATTTGAGCCAGACATTAAAAATATGCAAATGCCACGTAGCTGGACAGAATCAATGTAATCTTGTTTGCTGTCGCTTGGAGATACTCACGAGTATTTTTTTCATTCCGCCTAATTACATATTTAGTTTTAATTAATCAACTTGTCGAATATTAGAATTATATGAAAAGTGTCAGAGATAATATTGTAGAGAAACACAAAAAACTGCCCCTACAACTTTCTTTGTATTCGCGGGCTTCTTTCACGCTCGGAAGAATACTTTTATGTAGCACATATCGAGCAACAGAAAGGTGGAGCGGGAGTTTTCCATCTCCAGCTACATGGCATATGCATATATTTAATGTTTTGCTCAAGTTATATGGGACACCCTGCATGCAGATAATGCATGCTTAGGCTGTACGAGATCACTAAGGCGGAGTGTTTCACTTGCAATAAATTAACAGTAACATCAGTTCCGTGCAACCCAGTAAACAGTTGGAATTCCACAGTTCTGCAGCGTATGCAAACGGCACTACATAAGAGAGCAGTATAGCGAGATTGTTACCCAAAGAGGTGAGATAGAATGAGAGCAAGGACAGGAAAGGCAGGGAGGACAACCAGACAAGCACCCGGTTTGCTACCCTACACTGGGGGTAGGGGAAAGGGGAATAGAATGAGGGAAAGAGGGAGAGAGAGTGAGCACTGAGTGCGTGTGGGAGGATGCACAGTGACACTGTAAACGGTCTCTTAAGCCGGTGCACTTCACGTAATGTACCAATGTTTATAGACGAGAGGAGCGGAACTCTCCACTTGTTCTGGTCGTTCGAGAACAATGTGTTCCAGCAATTTCCACGCGAAAATAGTCGAGATAAGAAATGTAAGTTATTTTTTCATTTTATTTTTCCGACAACCAACTTTTGTCCCTCTATAAGACGCTGTTGCCAGTAGTTGAAGCCCTAAGGTCATCGAGCGAAGCATGTAGAGATGCAATAGAGAGAGAGAGAGAGAGAGAAAGAAAGAAAGGGGAAAGGCAGGGAAGCTAACCAGAGGGGTAGATCCTGTTTGCTACCCTACGCTTGGGAGAGAGGGGAGGGGGAGGTAATTTGATAGCAAAGTAGAGATAAATAAAGCATAGACATACAATCACAGTCGGTCACTGTCACCGCATACCGTCACCACCCAGCACAGTAGCACTTGCACCACTATAAACATCTGTTCAGGCTACAGCCGCTTGTCCAATTCTGTTGCCCTTAAAAAGTGCAACAGTGCCCTCGTCTCCCTTCGCTGCGATGGTATGTGATTTCGGCATTCTAAAATAAGTTCCACTGTTTGGTCGAATCGCGCTATCGCAATTTCGAGCGATCGCCTCTGTAAATTGTAGCGAGGACAGTCACAGAGAAGGTGTTGAAGGGTCTCCTCGCTGCCACAGTCATCACACGAGGCGTCGTCGGCCCATCCGATTCGGGATGCAGAGGACTTATTGAAGGCCACCCCTGGCCATATTCGGCAAAGCAGGGTAGCTTCGCGACGGCAGAGGCCAGCTGGAATGCAAAGGCGTAGAGAGGAGTCTAGGTTGTGTAGCCGGTTGTTTTGAAAACTTCCTGTGTTCCACAAGGAGAACGTGATATTACGGGTGGGCATTCGACGTTTTCCAGCGGCATCTGTCCTTGATAACGGTATCGTGGTCGCCTTGAAGAGCCAACCGAGGAGCGTTGTCGGCGTGTTCGCTCCCTTTGACACCACAGTGACTTGGAAGCCACTGAAATGTCACGTGGTGTCCTTTCTCATTCGAGGTATGGATTCGTTCTCTAATCTCGAATACCAGTTGTTCGTGTGGTCCATGCCGCAGGGCTGTAGTAATCTTCTTAGGGACTTCCAGGAACTTCTTACGTGCAATTAAGGCAACGTATTACACTCGACAATGCATATATTGCCTACTCGCTCCGATCGGATGTACGGCAGCCTGGAGCATTTGTATGCGTTGGCCTGCAGATTCTTACGCTGCGTTCTCGCTACACCTCGATCATAGTTAGGTTCCCCGAATGCCAAGGCCACCATGAAAGGCAGTTGCAGCACGCGATTGAACCAAATGAATCCCCAGTGAGATGTAGCTATATCAGGGTAAATACAGACTAATGTTGCCAACTCAAACGCTTCCCATGCTACTCCAGGTAAGTAGAATTGAAGTAATAAAGCGAGAGAGCAAGAACAGGACAGGCAGGGAGGTCAACCAGACGTGCCCCTGGTCTGCTACCCGCACTGAGGGTGAGGGAAAGGGGAATAGAAAGAGGGAAAGAGAGAAAGTGTGGCACTGGGTGCGTGTGGGAGGATGCACAGGGACACTGTAAACGGTCTCTTAAGCCGGTGCACTTCAAATAGTGTACAAGTTCGCAGAATGAGTCTATACTCTTAAAACAATCGCTAAACACACCCAAGTTCGTTCATCTCCTGGCAACAGGTTGATTGTCGGAAAAATAAAATGAAAATGTAAGTTACATTTTTTATCTCAACAATTTTCGTGGGTAAATTGCTGGAGCACATTGTTTTGCGCCTCTCGTCTATAATCAGCGCTGTTCTTTCAAGCTCCGGTTTATTCCTGTAAAAATCTAAGTGCATCCGCTGGTCCTCGCTCCCTGCTTGGTCGTGATTGAAGTGAAGCACCCCGCACGTTTGCCGGCGACGGTGGCGACAGCGGTGGCCACCTCCAGGAAGCGGATCGGTCTACAGCGTGACAGCGACAGCTATAGGACACCCAAGTATACTCTCTCAGCAGTAAAGCGCATGAATCGCTTCTCGTGTCAGTGACGGGTGTGGCCACGGTCCGTGTATCTTTGACTGGGAGAGCGGTCTTGAATCCAGTCGGTTTAAAGTTGAGCGCAGAGAGAGGCGTTGTATGTCGTAGCGAGGGCAGGTACACAATAGGTGCTCGATGGTTTCTTCGCGCCTACAGGAGTCGCACTCCGGGCTCTTGGCCATTCCCATACGATAGGAGTGCACGTTCGTGAACGCCACTCCCGGCCACAAGCGGTACAGAAAGGATGTGTCGCCACGGGAAAGACTAGATGGCAGTTGTAGCCGTAGCATGGTTGGTCTAGTTTATGCAATCGATAACAGGAGGCACTTGAACTCCAGAAATCTTGCGACTTTTTTCATGCAAGCAGGCGAAGTTCCCTGGCAGCGTTTGACCTCGTCAAATGTATGGGACGCGTCTGGGTGTCTTCGTGGGTAGACCGGGAAGCCTTGTCAGCAAGGGTTTTGCCATCGATGCCACAGCGAGCAGGAATTCATTGAAATATAACGTTGTGCCCTGTTCCCAGAGCATGGTGATGTATTTCGCTGATGTCGGATATCATGTACTCGTAAGTTCTGTGATGTAATACAGACTTGATACTGTAAAGAGCTGCCTTAGAGAGAGAGAGAGAGAAAACTTTTATTTTTGCGCCAGCGTCCGGCGCTGGCGCAAAATACGACACATAATACGACCCATTAGTCACAAAATACGACCCATTTCTCTGTCGGCTCTTCGGTGGCGTACGTCATAGTGGCATGGAGAGCTGCAAGTTCTGCCGACGTAGATGTAGTCATGTGTGACAATTTGAATTTAACTGTAACCTGCTTAGCTGGAACGACGAATGCTGCAGTTGATCTAGTAGGTGAGGTCGAACCGTCAGTATATGCATGTATGCGCACATGATACGTCCGGTACAGAAATGGAAGCGTCAGTTGCTTCAGAGCCGGCGATGGATATGATTGGCCTTCTTTGTAAATCTGGGAATATCAAAATTCACTTGAGGCTGTCGCAGACACCACAGGGGAGGTGAATGCTTCACCGCCAGTGTATAAGATGATGGTATGCACTCTTTAAGAGCTTTAAAAGGTCGCTTGAGGTCTCTCGGCTGCTAGGAAGGCTAAGTGATGGTTGGCGATCCTTGACAGATCGCGAATGTTGCGCTCTGAGAGAGTCGACAGTTACGTGTGCCTGGATCAAATGGTCTCCCGCGACGGCAATCGTTGCTGCTTTTGAGGTACACTGAGGCAGGCCTGAACATGTGCGTAGGACTTGACCTTGTATGCTCTCCAAAGCGCGAATGTTCGTCTTGCATGTATTTGACAAAAGTGGTAGACTGTAACGTAGGAGTTCGAGAAACAGTACTGTGTAGAGCTGCAGCATAGAATGGTCTGGTGTACCCCAGTTTTTCCCGCAAAGAAACTTGAAGACCTGAGCAATGACAACTAACTTCTTCAGATAGACGCAATGAGAGCTCCACGAGAGGTTGTGGTCAATGATGACACCCAGAATGAGATGCGTCTTAACATAGGACACCGCTTGACCATTGATTCAAACGGAATACAAGTCATAAAGCGACGTTCCCGTCGTTTCCCGATTTTATCGGCGACTTGGCGATGAGATGAGTGATCTCTCACTATCTCTTTCAAGATGGCCATTTCCTTCTAAACATGTGGGCAGTTAAGATGAAGCTCCGATGAAGCTTCATGTGACGCGCCGCAGTTCAAACACCTCATTACCGTCGCGCCACATTTATCTGCAGCGTGGGGCTCGGCGCAGCGGGGACATGCTGCCAGCTTTTCGCAGACACTGCTCATGTGTCCCAGTTTCATGCATTTGTCGCACTGAAGACATTTCAGATTGAAAAGCCCCACCTCATGCCTGAGGTGTCCCACCTTAACATGCGAAGGTATATATTTACCCTTGAATGCAAGCTCCACACAGCGTGGACTGCCTAGCCGAGTAACATCAACGATGACCTCGCCACCTGCTGGCTTGATAAGAATCGGCAAGTCGTTATCAAGGATGGCGACGTCTAGGTCGTAGATAATGCCGGGGAATACATCAGATCCCAGAGGCATGTAAGAGCCCACCTGAATGCCATCGAGGTCCATTATGCTGCGTAAAGTGGTCATAGCACGCGCATGCTGGACATCAACTGCCAGTAGAACTTTTTGGGTGCTCACTCGAATGCGCGATATTTCGTTAGAACCAGAACTTCTAGTGACATCGACACAAATTGCCTGTTCAGTAGCTTCACGTTGACGGTAGGAAACACGGGCAAAAATATGATAGTATTGGCGTCAGGCCTCTGCGTGTGTCGTACTGCTTGCGTTCTTCACGATGAAGACGTCCTGGTGTTGCTTCTCTTCGCTCTGCGGTTCTGAACAAGGTGAAAGTCAGCATCGGAAGGGTCCTAACTGCTGAGAGAGTAAACATGGTTGTCCTCGTTGTCGCTAACGCTCTGTTGACCGATCCGCTTCCTATAGGCGGCCACCGCTGACGCTGCCGTCTCCAGCAGACGTGCGGGATAGTCCACTTTCATCGCGACCGAGCAGGGAGCGAGGACCATCGGATGCACTTAGATTTTCACACACACAAAAAAACAACCATAGCTTGAAAGAACAGTACTGTATCAGCTCAGCTGTATCAACTCAGGTCTATTTTTTTTTTTTGCCATACATGCATGTATGGCAAGAAAAAAAAAACACTTCGATTAAGTTATCCGAGTTTAGGTGCGAGCTCGCATGCGACAATGCATTTAAACAACAATGCATTTAAAATGAAAAGGAGACGACAAGCAAATAAACAAAAAGGATATTTGACCATACATTCACGCATCCACTACAATGCTTTAGCGCCGCACTTGCGTTGCCACAGGCACCCTTTTTCGATTCCGTCGCAACGACAAAGTGCGTCGCCACCTTTTACACAACATGCGCTTGTTGTGCAACCTTAAAACGTCCGTTCCAGGCATGTCCTCTGGCACTCGCGTTCCGCGTGTCATGAGTAGATGCTCCACGAACGTCGCGACAAACACTTGTGACCAAAGCACCATGGTACGCGCACTCACACACATATACAACTTCACGTCTGAGTCACTGCCACTTTCCAGTTTGTCACTCCTGTTGCGGAGTGAGCACGGAACGACTGCGGCGTGTCGGCGTAGCGGCTTGCTGTTCAGTAGTCCAGTTAAAAATTAAATTATGGGGTTTTACGTGCGAAAACCACTTTCTGATTATGAGGCACGCCGTAGTGGGGGACTCCGGAAATTTAGACCACCTGGGGTTCTTTAACGTGCACCTAAATCTAAGTACACGGGTGTTCTCGCATTTCGCCCCCATCGAAATGCGGTTACCGTGGCCGGGATTCGATCCCGCGACCTTGTGCTCAGCAGCCTAACACCATAGCCACTGAGCAACCACGGCGGGTGGTAGGCCGAGCTCTGCAAACATAATGTACCAATGAGCCCAACTTTCCATCCTCCGTGATTGATGTGAGATCCCGACTCCCGACGCTGAGGGTAGCAGACTACGAAATATGGTTAACATTCCTGCCTTCCATCTCTGCAACGATGATGAATGGATACCAACAAGCCTAACTTTCCAAAATTCTACATTTACCTCGACAGCTGCCTCCGTACGTATAGGGTAATAAGTTGTACAAAGTATGGTATGGTATGGAGCGTGATCGGAGATATTTGTTCGATAGGCGTTCTCTTCGGTTGCTGCAACGTCACAAAGTGGGCAGTATGCAAAATTTGTGAGAACTTGGCGGCGAGAGCAGCCAATCGCAAGCGGTGAACTCTCGGAAGTTTACTTTAATCGTTTGCAGTCTGCTTGCAGACAGTACACTACAAAACGAAACGTTCTCCTTTTCTTATCAATAAAATCCTTATCTAAAAAATCCATTTTCTTTTCTTCTCGACTTTAAATACATTCTTAAATATGAATACGTATGAGTACTGTAACTTATAACTATTAGCTTCCCGGCGTCGTCCTTAGGTGGTGTCTCGCACAGCGAGGAAAAAAAAAGAAAAAAAGAAAAGACGGGAACAGTCGCGCACTTTTCAAGGTGCAACAACAACATTCCACTGGCTCACTGGCACCCGGTGATGGGGGTCGAGTTCGCCGTACAACCAACGCACTATTTGTTTCGAGAAAGGAAAGCGACGCTTGAATTAGCTTTCTGCCATTTCTTCAAACGCGTTTCGCACCTCCACCGCTCTCGTTCCTCCTCATGCAACGCCAATGCAACAACCGAAGTTCCCATCGCAAGCACTATTTTCTCGAATCAAATTATGAATTGGATCCGAACGTGCCACTCCATACCCGCAGCCGCCATTTGGATCCAATCCAATCCACAAGACGTACTATGCAAAGTTGGTCCCGTAAATAGCGCTTGATCGCTCCAAACTTCACAACTACCGTCGCGTTGCGCGGCTAGCAGACGGCGTGCTCGGTTGCAAGATGATTGACAGGAGCATGTCGTCATTGTGACGTCACCAAAGACGTGGCCGCGCCCAGCAGCTGGCGACGTCGGCGTGGAGTAGGCCAATCGCGCGCGCCGGTAAACGAACGAACGCATCGAACAACGATCTCCCATCGCACCCCTGGGCCACTATTTTGTAACAATGCCTTATGCCTTATTCTATGCTATTCTTATCATCCACCACACACGGCCGCCTGATCCCGTTGATAACGTGGGTAGACCGTCGCTCTGACCACTGACCAAGCGCGAAAAGCCTGAAAAAGCATAAAATCGGAAAAGGCATCGCTACAAAATACCGGCCCTGCTGGCTATGCCTCTTTCTTCAGAAGGTCGCCCTGTGGCGCCGTCCTCGCCGCCTGCGGGTAAGTTGCCGCGGAGGCGCTCTTCGCGGAAATCTGTGGCCAAAACCCGTTGCTACATCCGCAGCAGCGGTTTTGCGCGCCATGGTTCACGTGACGCGTTCCTAGACACTGGTGGTGGCTCCCCGCGGAGCCCGTCGTTGCTCCGTTCGCGCAACTGTGAGTCGTTGTAGCAGCGTGTCGGTGCTGAATTTGGTCGAGGCCACTGGCTATGTGCTGGTGATAGCCCGGCTTGCTTCCAGGTACAATGCACGTGGAGCCATTCGCGAACCAGGTACTGCGTATGGCAGGAAGCACACGTAAACGGTCAATATTTTGCATCCAATTTTTTGCATAAACAAAAACTGAAAGGGCGCATAAATCTGTAAAGTCAGTATAAATGCCTCTTTAGTCGATGTCGCAGCTTTTTGTGACAACCTTCAGAAGCTGTCACGACAGAAAAGTCGTTCCAAAGACGACTGACTCGTTATGTTAGCGTCGTTGCGCAGACGCACGTGAAGCTGTACTGATCGTACAATGTTCGTTACCTATAATGAGGGACATCAAGATAAAAGAGTGGTGGCTGTGTGGTATGACCATCATTACGAAATAATGATAACAGAGGAACGTCTGAATGAGTATGTGATTACTGCACTGAGAGGTCGAGTATAACTTGTTATATGGCGTCATAGCCACTTCTGTTGTCCGCGGTTACTACTGTCGGCTGTAACGTTCCGAGTGCCTCACCCGAACTTGCGTAATCCCAGTATTTTCTACGTGAATGCAGCTTGCACCTCGAAAGTTATACCACGTCTTATAGCGCAACAAAATACCTTGCGTCACAGGCGCCAATTACGGGGGCGATGCCGAAGTCTACCCCCCCCCCCCCCCCCACGTGTCATTGCCAGCGTTTTGCCATCCACGTCATTTCAAGTTTCTTTTGACTTGCTTCGACCTTTGTACTTAACATTTTGCGGCGGCTAATAGCTTACTGCATCATTGTTGGCGCGGTCATGCACGGATTCTAGTTCCTACTTTGCTTTATTTGTGCAAATCCTGATAATAGGAGAACAAGCACATTATAATTACCAGCGACGGCTGCCTCATCTGTATTTTCTCACTTGATGTTTTAAATTTCCACTGTAAACACCATGCACATGCACAATATATTTAAATATATACACAGGATAGAGTTTACTATATCTTTAAAGAGGAGGAGGTACCGATTAACAATTATTTCTAAACTTATGGATCATGAAGATTATCAGGGCCGCCATAGTGGAGGACTCCGGAAATTTCGACCACCTGGGGTTCTTTAACGTGCACCTAAATCTAAGTACACGGGTGTTTTCGCATTTCGCCCCGTCGAAATGCGGCCGCCGTGGCCGGGATTCGATCACGCGACCTCGTGTTCAGCAGCCCAACACCATAGCCACTGAGCAACCACGGCGGGTAAAACTTATGGATAGCTTATGTCTAAAGAATGAATATGTTGCTGTATGTTCACCTCCCTTCAAAATACTTTGCGTGCTTTGTTGACCCTGAACAAAATTGGTGAACCCTTCGGCAGAGCCTTTTATCAACGGCTTCTGAAACGCACGTGAATTATATGTATCTCAGTATCACTTCTCTTTCCAATAAGAAAAGCTAACGACTAATTAATAAAACATTTCTAATAATTTACAACACTTATTAGGGATGGAAACATTGTCACTTGCATGCAGAAGTTATAAATATATACAGGGGGTCCCAATTCAAAAAATAGTTAAAGAGTTTAATAAAAGCAATAAAAACAACTCGAAGAAAACCTAGTGCATATTGTTTGCAATACAGTGAAGTAGCTGACAGTAATTTTTTCGTTACCGAGATTTAATTAGGTAATTGTAAATAATTATCTAAGTCGAGAAGTACTATTACAATTATAAGTGTCAATGAGGCATCTATAGGCACAGCCAAGGGACATCTAAATGTGGTATTTTCAGCAATGTACTGATTGCGGACAAATTTTGTGCTACTGGTAAATTAATCTCGCGAAATACGGCGAATATCACATTCCCACCCGCAGCATAAAGCAAGCGCCCTCGAAGAGGCTCGTTCTTAGTTAGCCAGTACGAAATGAAGTAAATAAAGACAAAACTCACCGCCCAAGCACTCCGTACAGATGGTTAACCAGCGAAGCTGAAACCTGAGGCCCCGGTGTTTATCACTCGGTTAATCCCGACGGTTCATTGAACGACAGCTCGGTAGGCTACCGGATCCTCGGTACGCAGTTGCTGCTTGCACTCTCCTGCACGAGCCTGTTCTTGTGCACGGGCTGCAGCACCGGGACGGCGTGGAATGTCCTCTAGGCAGCAGCTGGTGTTCAACGACGCTTACGAATTCCTAGATAAAAAGGCGCACTGAAATCTGATGCATTTTTTGTTTGTTTTTTGGGGAGGCGTTCAGATTGCCAATTCGGATCATTTAGAAAGGGTTATTTCTTGAACGAATCGGTCTTACCTTATCTCAACACGAGGGTCGCTTCCCGGTCTGTTTATTTCGCTTTGATTTGATGGAATGAACCTGTTTTTCCACCACGTATACATCCTCGTGATAACTTAAACCATCACCTTAATTTGGCTTTGGTCCGAAGGAAATCTCTGGAGCGAAATGTAGCTGCGCGTGCACTCGTGTCGATGCAGTGCGAGCAAAGCCGGGGTTTTGAAACATGCTATGCCTATGACATTTCTTTTCGCGTTTCGTGCGTCGTCAGAGCGGCGCTTCGGCTGCGTTATCAAGGGGGTTTGTTGTCTCAGTGATGAGTCGGCTTTGAAAGACGGATAATAAGTGCGACGTAGAGAGCAAGTGAGTAGAAATAGCTGCAAAGCTGCGAAACCTGCTGTTAAGTGCTCCTTCCGTGCCATTATCAAGGTCTCCTCGGGTTTGCGACAGACAATGCAGTTGCTTTCAATCAGTTTATTTTAGGGCGCTGCTTTATGGATGCGGGTGGGAGCGCCATGAAGAAGTATTTTTTTTTTGTATTTTGTGAGGTTTGTTTGCCAGTCGGAAAAAATTATACGCAATTAGTACGCCGCTGAATACACAGTAGTTAGGTGTCATTTGGCGGTGCTTAGGGGTGCCTACAGGTGCCTCATTGACACTTTGATAATTAGGACACTACTTCTCAAACTAGATAAATAATTGCAATTCTCGTATTTCATAAACGAAATAATTAGTGGCGGCTACTCCACTGTACTGGAAACAATATGTACTACGTTTTTATCGAGTAATGCAACTGCTCTTTTTTTTTTAAGTTTTGATGCATTAGTTGGGGCACCCTGTGTAATTCACTCAGTGACCGAAATGAGGCCAAGCGGGATTCACTCGAAATCAGAATGAACAGCAATCATGCGCAAGGATGCTTATACTCTGGCTTACAGAAGAAAAAAGGACAGAGAGGCTGCAGTTTTGCAAAGGCGAAGTAGTATTCGTGATGACAAAGTATACGACAATTACACGAAAGAAGATTACATCACCGAGATGCCTGATTCTTAGTGGTGGGAGAGGACTCAGGCTGTGAAATTGAATTGTCTCCTACTATGAGGTCGTGTAAATCCCCATATAAGGCCCTCACTTCAGTGAACAATTCGTGGAGGTCACTCGAAATTTATTCAAGTGGAATATATATATATATATATATATATATATATATATATATATATATATATATATATATATATATATGTTTGGAAAGCTGTTCGGGCACCAGCCCTCCCCCCCCCACCCCCTCGGAAAAATCAGAACTTTCCGCCTATGCCTTGCGATATGATCTTCATATTTTCATCTCTTCTATTTGCTCTTTTCCGACTTTTATCTTATCTTTAGTTGCATCTTGTACCGCGCTCTTACAGGTTTTCTATTTGATTTTTCTGTTATTTATGTAACACAAGGGCACCAATACTAAGGCGGGAACCTTCTCTACGGCACTTTTGGAACTAAATGAAATGAAATAACGCGAAATAAATCGCGCAGCCCTATTTTGCACTGACTGATTTTTTTCGAATAAATATTTCTGATTAGATGACCAGATATATGCAACAAATTAGAGTCAAGGTCAGATAAAGATTAGGTAAGTTAATGTAACTTTAATAGTAACTAGTTACTGTTAGCTAATTTAAGCTAATAGTAACGCCTAGATACTTTAACGTGACCGAGGCACTCTAGTACTTCTGTAAGGTAAGTGGAAACAATTACAACTACAGGAAATTTTACTTTTCTTTACACTTAGCAGAATTTACGACTATTATGCAGCCATCACACAAGATTTGAGTGTTGTTTCAGTCATTCTGTCATGTTGTCTAGGTCATTACCATTCGTTAATGTTGGTATATTGGTGTAAATAGACAACGCATTCGTCAGCAAACATGCGAATAAAAGCGGAAACATACAATTGTAAATTGTTATATAAACTAAGAAAAGATGGGCATCCAATGCTGAATTTCGGAAAACGACAGATGTTATGGGAAGGACGTATGAAATAGCTATGTTGATACGGACGGATTGTGAGCAGCTACTAAGAAGTTTCTTTGTCCATGTTAAGGTATCAAGGTGCAAAAGAAACTGAGGAAGATCCAACATTAACGTTTGATAAGCCGGTTTGTCAAATACCTTTGCGAAGTCAAGGAAGGTTGTGTCTGAGTGTTACAGTATCAAGGGTTGAATGTAGGCCACGAGGAAAGACAGCTAATTGAGTGTCATATAACATAGCTTTGCAGAAGCCGTGCTGCGAGAGGTGAAAAAAGTAGATTGTTACCTAGGAAACACAGTACGTGCGAGTGCATGACATGTTCTGCGATTTTGCAAAGGACATTATTTATGAAAATGAGACGATTATTCAAGGGGGTATCATGCTTACCCGAGTTGTGGACTGGAACCACCTTCTCGACTTTCCAGTTGACTGGAAACCGAGGTAGAATGTCCAATGGGGGACATTCCGTCTCGTCGTAACCCGATGACGTTTTCTACCACTCTCACTAGGCAGGGATTTGACGTATTACATATTCGGTACCCTACGCGCACATGCCACAGGCAAACGGAGGCCTCAGGGTAACACCTGAGATCATCATAAAAGCAGGAAGGCCCGCGTGGTTTGGGGCCGCTGAGGCCGCAGTGCGCCAGGGGGTGTTCGCGTACAAATATGGCTGTTGCGGTTGGGCATTCCGTCTCGGAATCAATCACGACGACTGCGTGACCACACAAAGGTATGACTACAATGCGTTGGCTATAGTGAAATCGCTACGATCGCCGAGAAAGCGATCCCGGACTGCGACTGCTCGAAAACTTCCAGCGTCAAGCCCGTCGAGCCAAGAGAGAGCGAATACAGAGAAAGGCAGGGACACCTGAGGTAGTTCCGGTTGGCTACCCTGCACGGGGGAAAGGGTTAAGGGAGATGAAAACAAAAAGAGAGTGGAAGGGGGAGATGGAGAGACGAGCATGAACACAGCGCGTACACAATAGATCGGTAGGGGCCGGCATTCTTAAAGTTTATCATGAAGCCCCGTAGCCCACAGGAACCTTAATAACGCGAGTAAGGCCTTCAACGCGGATGTTCTTTGGGAGCACTGACCTAAAGCATTGAGTTCTGATAGTGGACGATTGTCCAACTGGTTCAGTATCCTGCACATCACTGGTCCGTGGGCACAATATCGCGGGCAGAAACAGATAATATGTGCGAGCGTCTCATCGATGTTGCATGTGTCGCACGTGGGGCTGTTGGCCATTCCAATAAAGAAATGATATGAGTTTGTAAAGGCAACGCCTAGCCACAGACGGTACAGCATGGTCTGTTCACGTCGTGGTAACTCAGGCGGGAGGTGCATCCGTATGCCCGGAGACAACTTAGCAAAACCTAGTATAACCTCGCAAAGCTTAAAAACAACTTAGCCAAGCCTGCCATAACCCCGCAAAAGCAAGAAAAGACTTAGCCACGTCTACTAACAACATAGCAAAACCTAGCATAACCTCGCAAAAGCTGCAAACAACTTAGGCAAGCCACGGAAGAGCTAGGTGATAACAAGCTGCGATGTTTACTCCAGATTTGCACCACTACTGCAAGCTGCGCACGTTTTTCGCTTACCTCTTGCGAAATAATAAAGTCCCTCATTTTTCTAGCGAATTCGGTATTTCGTACTTCCAATTATTCGTACGTTTTGGCGTTCCCCGTGGAGTCCGAATTAGCGGTCGGCGACTGTACCTGTGTGTTCTACGCGGGGGGGGGGGGGGGGGAATGCACGCCAGATAGCGTTTCACCAGTGGCCTTTGTTGAGCGCTTGGAGTGCCTGCATGTCACGTGCTTAACGATACGTGCAGGAGAAAGACAAATTAGGCGCGCGCCTCTTCGCGCAGGCACAGTTAGACATCGCATTAGCGGATCGCGTATACTCTCATTGCGGTGACCACGCTCAGCTGCTATAAAACGCGGATCGCATAATCGGGCCCCTTCAAGAACCCACGAATTGAAAGGTTTTCAAGGTGGAAAAAAGAATTCCGCGACCTTCAAGGCCCCGAAAACGCAATTTCGAATTTCGAGAACCTCTGTGCACCCTGCTTGAGCGGTAGTCTCGGGAGCACGCGTTTTACCGAGGAGCACCTATGTATTCATGTAAATTAAACAAAGCTATTAATGTAAACTTGTACAACGTGCAGTCTGTACGTATATGTGTGCACCACTAGGCAACACAACTGTTGTTCCAACGTAATCAAAACAAACTGCAGTTTGAAATCGAAATGTCACACTGTAGCTTCTACAGCATAGTAGACCACGCGTAAGATAAAGGCAGCATTAGTCTTAGCAAAAGGCAGCAGTTGCTAAGTCATATTTGCATATATGAAATATTTACAAGTCTGAATTCATTAGAGCAGTAAATGGCCTGTAGAAAGCATATGGTAATGACTGATAACGTTTGCATGTGCACCCGTTAATACCTTGTCCGTCAGTTTCTTTTTTAATCGAATGTTATTGCTGAACCTAATTCATCCACCTCGCTGCTCTAAGAGACAGTCGACAGTGCTTCTTACGCCTTCGTTACATAACATGTCCAACTCCACACCGACTATGTCAGAGTGCGTCACGATATCGTAGTGACAATTAAGAGACCATAATTTGTAGCTACAGAATCGAATATGCTTCTCTCATTTCGGATAGGAATAGCGATCACAGACCATCTACTTGTTGGACCGTTTCCTGAGGCGGAAACGTGCTTTTATATCTACCCGCATGGCACAAAATTTCGTTGAAGCTGGCTTCTTAACGTTTTGCCCTACGACGCACTAGTCGATCTCGGAGTGGAACCAGTTTAGTTTGTCGGTCGACACGAAGTGGCTCAAGGTGGCCGCAAGCTTTTACATACGCGACAAAAATAAAAAAGAGGCTCAATCACTACGAGAGGGCAGCTACCAAACAAACAATGTTGAACGCACGACAATAGGTAAACGAACTTCAGACAGGAATCTATGAAGTCTAGACCACATAGGAAAGAAAATCCAGGGACTAAACAAAGGGTAATCCCGACAGTAGAATACATGGCGTTATACAGGAGGCTTAAAAACACGCTACCAGCATCCTATGCTGGGCGGCCAGAATAAGATTAGTGGCGCAGCGCTTACTACACTATTGAACGCAAGATAAAACAGGGTTCTTTGCGGACCATAAAATTGTCCGTCCGCTGGTCCTCGTCCAGTGAAGTCGACTCACTAAACGTTCGAAGGCGCTCCGGTATTGACGCCCGATGACGTTGGGGGCGACGAAGCCGTTTGCCGCACTACTGCGGTGACCAACCCACTCGCGCCGGCGGCGGCAGGTGGCTGCCCATTCCACGTTAATTTCGATGACTAACACTTCCCTATGGGGTGTCTTCAATGGAACAGTGGTATAGCAAGCACGAAGCGCATGGTAACCACGGTGTTGCTGCTAAACCCATTCGCATTGCTAAATCAACCGCTGAACGTGCCGCCGACGAGGACACCTGACGTTGCGATGACCGTGTCCAAAGGATGCACCCTTTCCTAAACAACGCCGCCCGCCCAATGCAAGAAAACACATGTCGACAGCACAGCACAGCTTAGCGCGCGCACGCACACAGATACACACACACGCACGCACGCACACGAACGAACACACACACACACACACACACACGCACACGCACACGCACACGCACACGCGCACACACGCACACACTATATCATTTCTATTCTGTTAAACTCTATAGCCAAAGTACTTACTAACCTACCTAACCTGCTCTTGTAGGCTATTTACCACAGAAAGAACAGCCCTAATATCTGTAGTAAATATTCATTAAAGGCAGCCGTTCCCTGAGCTACAACACGTAGTACTTGGCCTGCCTGTGCGCAGTGGTGTAGCCAGAGAGTGACTGGACTAATCCTTCCTACCTGCGGTATTGCATTCAAGAACTATTGCGAGCTCGAAGTAAATAATAATTGGATAGTCGCTGCTCGATTTGTTCACCTTGGTGGCACACATGCGTGGTTTCTCTGACGCGATGCGAGCGTATACGCAGTTCGACTCACCCCTCTGGTGTCAAGGAATCGTGCACGTGTGACGCAGCGGTGGCTGAACAGGAGTGCTCCTCGTCCGTGCTGTCTTCCAAAGGCCATTTTCCCTCGGCGCGTCTTTCCCTCTTGAACTTCATGCGCCGGTTCTGGAACCAGATTTTGACCTGGCGCTCGGTCAGCTCCAGCTGTGCGGCCAATTCTTCGCGGCGTTGCCTGCACAGGTAGCGGTGCGAGTGGAACTCCTTCTCCAGTTCCAGCAGCTGCGACCGCGAGTATTGTGTTCGCTGGCGCTTCAAAGACATCCCGTCTTCGCTCACTTGGTCTGAGCACCCTGCACAGCAGCGATAGGAAAAACGAACATCGTTCAGAAGTGCGCTCCAGCCGGAAGGAGGGTGCACACGTCATTTAACCAGTCCATAAAGTCTCACGTTGCTCAAGGCGGTGCTCGCACGCACACACACACACACACACACACACACACACACACACACACACACACACACACACACACGCACACACACACACACACACACACACACACACACACATATATATATATATATATATATATATATATGTGTGTGTGTGTGTGTGTGTGTGTGTGTGTGTGTGTGTGTGTGTGTGTGTGTGTGTGTGTGTGTGTGTGTGTGTGCGCGTATAGTCCATATAATATTACGGACTATACGTACGTATGCATGTATGCATGCGTGTTTGCGTGCGTCGATCTATTGCAGATCGCTAGGCGAGGAAGCCGGACCCCACCTCAATTGAGATGTCGAATTCTTTCCCAGTGGACATTATTTGCAAAAAAAAAGAAGAAAAGAATGAAAGCAATCTATTCTCTAAACACACCAATTATATTAATTAACTCATCAACTACAAATTTTCGTGTGGATTATGAGGTAAATTGAACAAATAACTGGACGCCAGCTATTTCTATCCACCTGAAATGTGCAAATTTAGGACAGCTCCCTTTAGCTTCCCAATGTAAGCATGTGTCGTGAAATGAGTAACTAGGAAGTAATGTAATTATTTCATTTAGTCGATGGAATTCCTTTTTCTTTTGTTCGTATTTCACTTCTCTTGTTTTTTTATTTCTTTTGCAAGTGATGCCCGCTTCAGATGTTTGTAGAACCCGCAGCACTGCAAAGACCAACATTCCAAGTTTCCTAGCCGCCGCCAGCAGATGCTGGCAAGCATGACAGTCCACTCAAGCCCCCACGCGACGTCGTTGTGCAAAACCGCCTTCCAAGACATGTATGTTCCGCAGGCGCGTGCTCATTGGCGGCGTGCGGTGGAAGAGAGAGAGAGAAAAAAAAACTTTATTGGTTCTATCAAGGGGTTTAGCGGTGAGCCGTCTTGCGCTTGCTGTCTGGCTTCTCAGCACGGGTGTGCCCCTATTCCAGGGCTCCACTGAGCCTGGCCACTTCGCACGCGTGCTGCACGATTGCCCTTTGGGCGGTGAGCTCGCTGCTGGTGAGCAGGCCCTCCCATTGCTCCACACTCGGGTTTTTATGTTTATGGAATGTGTAGTTATGCTTACATTCCCATGTTATGTGGTAAAGAGTTGGTATTTCTCCGCACCATGGGCAGGAGTTTCTGTATTGTGTCGGGTACATTTTACTTAGTGTGTGTAGATTATAGAAAGTTCCGGTTTGTAGCCTTCTCCAGTCGGCTGCTTCCTGTTGTGTAAGTAGTGTGTGTGGCGGAGGATATTTGATTCTCTGCCCTCTATAGTAGTTTAATATTTCCGCACACGTCGGCTCCACCGTTGTAGGGTTCTCGAGAGGCTCTATCTGTCCAGCTCGGTATGTGATCTCGCGAACTAGACTGTCTGCTCTCACGTTCCCTTCTATCCCGGTATGGGCCGGTATCCAGAAAAGTTTATGTTTCACTTTATTTCCGAGGGTTCCTGCTCCGAGGAGGATTCGCAGGGCCTCTTTACAGACTCTCCCCTGCATGTAATGCCTGCATGCAGCTGTGGAGTCTGTTAATATGGTTAGTGATCTGTTACTTCGGTAGCCTTCGGTCGCTGCAAGCGCTATGGCGACCTCTTCCCCCTCCGCTAGCGTAACGTCGAGGCGGTTCACGACTTATACCGTGAATTACACTGAAAAAGACGCGGTCAAACGGGGACCAATGAACATCTGCAAGTAGCTCAAGCCGACTTCAAAAGAGAGCCAGGTAATTGTTGACGTTCAGAAGGCTCTACACTGAAGGTTACCCCATTCCACGCGCGCAACATGTTCACTTGTTGCTTATAGTGGGACGCTCTCCGTAACTCCGCAACTGCAGAATGAAGCGGGAGTTTTTGTCGTGTCAGCAGATTCTTCGCACTATCAGCATGACTGCGCTTGCACTGACCATTGAACGTGGCCGATCCGAGGGTCTTGACCTTCATCCTCGCTGTCACAGGCCACAATATCCGAGTCGCTGCCTTCTAGTGGGTCCTACCGAAAGTGACTGGCCACGTCTAATACGGCGGCGACTCCCGCCTCCAGAAAATCGTCACCGCTGGACGACAGCAACGAGGACGACGACGGCAACTAGGACGGCGATGAAAACGATGACGAAGATGATGGTGAGGACATCGTAAAACACCTGCAGGCGTAGGACACGAACTAGCAGTACGAAGTTCGCGTGCCAGCTTGCGCGCTGGCGTGCGCGTCAGAGCATATACGTCACAGGTTTTGCATACGGCCAGAGAAGGAATGAAAAACACCGCCTAGCTGTGTTTACATTTTTTCTCTGGCACATCCCGTTGCCCTCCGAAACCGAAACTGGAACTGGTTCCTATAGATAACACTGCACATCGTTATCTGTCATGCTCTGAAGTAAATGAGGTTTCGTGTCATGATTACTGGGTCACGAGCTACTTATTAAAGCAGAAAAAAGAACATTGAAATTTTTTGTGTCAGTACTCCTTCAAGAGGTTAAACTACTGCGGTGGTTTGACAAGTTGATGCTTCATCGCGGAGACCCAACTAATCCCGGGGCTTTAGAAACGCACCTCGTGGGCGCTTTTTGTCGTATTTGACGGCGGTATGGCCTTGGATCAAATCAGTTACTTTTTTTTCATCTGACCAATCAAATTAGCGTCAAGTTCCGACAAGAATATGATTGAAAATCGCTTTATCACAGTTCTCCGTGCATCTTATTTCATGTCAAGGATAGATATTTTTCGGAATCATTTCTGCTTTGATTTTAATTGCTTGAAGCTAATGTGCGATATATTACAGCAGGGAGTGCACGAGGTCAGAGTTTGAAGTTTGAAGTTTATTATAATTTTGACAATACAAGATTGTCATAGCGCCGGAGCAAAAGGCGAGGCTATACACGCCTCACTAGGCCCCTGGCGCCACGGGCACAGCAGACAACAGTGAAAAAAAAATGTGTACATATATACACATAATACACACATATACATACTTATATATACATGTATATATACGAAAGACACAATTATACATACAATAAATCAATGCAACACAATAAGTATAAATAATGCAAATGAAGAAATAAAGTACGTACAGAAAGATACAGGACGGCCAAATACCAAATGGGAACAAAAAGTCTTGCAACGCATGAAATTGCATATCAGTCGAAAAACAGAAAATAAATTACGAAAAACAGGTGTCAATTGTTGGAAAAATACAGTTTTGATTTCTTTCTGAATATTGAAATGGTTGAGGAATCTTGCATGACATCAAATAAAGCATGCTCATCATTAAGTAAATTAGGAATCTGCCACTGTAAAAGCTGATTGCCGTAGTTTGTTCTAGTTTTTACCCTAATAAAGTTCCTAGCTCTTAAGGTGTAATTAGTTGTGGTACTAGTATATATAGAAAAAACGTTCTCACGATTACTTATGAATTCTAATAATGCTTTTTTGGATAACTTTCGTTTATATAGACTAGTGACAATCAAAATACTGTCCTGGTGAAAGTACTCAGAGGTATGTTCATACATCGATAGGTTATAAATAATACGAACACACTTTTTCTGCATTCGGAATAGAGTTTCCAAGTTAGCCTTGGAAGTGACGCCCCAGATAAGTAGACAATATTGGAATCTAGAATGAATAGTAGAAAAGTATAACTGACGTTTAAGTTTTAAATGTAACAGCGTGCGATGCTTATTGAGCATACCAATTAATTGTGCTATGCTACGTTTAATATAACTTACGTGATGCGTCCACCGTAGATTTTCATGGAAGAGTACACCCAAGAACTTGTACTGGGAAACCCTTTCAAGTGGTTGCGATTGAAATATTAAAGATGCGAACTTAACTGGCTTGTTAATAGGAGTAAAAACAATATACTTTGTTTTTTTAACATTTAGACTCAACTGATTAGCCGATAACCACACTGAAAGGGAATTTAACCAGTTGTTAATAAGAGGAATTAGAGTAGAGATGTTATCAGCAGAGGAGAAAAAAGCGTTTGTATCGTCGGCATATAAAACAATATCGGGTGTTTCTGGTATTGCCACAATATCATTGATATAAAGCAGGAAAATCGTAGGACCTATAATAGAACCCTGCGGGACGCCGTACCTAATGTCTGCTAAATCTGATTTTATGCTGTTAATTTCCACAAATCGGCAGCGCTGTGATAGATAGCTACGCAGTAAGTCTAAAGCAATGCCTATAATTCCATAAAAGGGTAATTTAGAAAAAGTATGTCACGTTTAATTGAATCAAATGCTTTATTAAAGTCCAAAAATAAGCCTATTGTGCATTGTTGGTTTTCTATATTGGCAACAATTTTATCACGTATTTCAAGTAACGCAGATTCAGTGGATTTGCCCCTTTGAAAGCCCTACTGATTCGGGGATATAAGGTTATGCATTTGCATGTGTCCAGTTATTCTAGAATTTAAGGCTTTTTCAATATTCTTAGAAAAAACTGGAAGTATGGATATCGGCCGGTAATTAGTGATGCACTCAGTTGCGCCACCTTTATGCAAGACGACGATCCTAGCAATTTTCATGTTATCCGGAAATGTGCCTGTAGAAAACACGTTTGTTATGTCACAAAGAACATTGCATAATAAATCCGCAACTGCTTTAATTGGTGCTACTTTAATACCATCCTAACCACAAGAAGAGCTCTTCTTTAAATTGCTAATAATGCGTGCTATTTCTGTAGGTGTAACAGGACGAAGATACATAGTATCTTGCAAACTGGTGTTAATATAGTCCTTAATGTTGTTGCTAACTTCCGAGTCAAAGGAGCCAAAGCACAAGGACTGCTGATTGAATACTTCAGTGAGGGATTTACCGCTTAGCACTTTATCGCCGTACGTAAGTTCCTGGTGAATGCGATTTTTTGTGTCGCGCAATAGGTCCTGAAGAGTTCACCAACTTTTTTTAGGATCATAAAGAATGTCCGTAAATTTGTTAGCGTAGTAATCAACACGTGACTTTTTTTATGTCGGCATTTAGCCTGTTCCTGACCTTTTTATATTGCTTAAAAATGTCTGCGTCCTCATATTTCAGGAAGTTGCTAAAAAGCTTATCTCGTGCATTCTCTTGACTAAGTTGTAGGTAAACCAGGGTTTTCTCGCTTTCTTGAACTTTCTAACAGTTACCAAAGGAAAAGAATGTTCGTAAATTTCAATAATTTTCTCGAGAACACTGTTGTATAAATGGTTTGAATCAGATTTATTTTTATCTAAAATTTCATTCCAGTTTACAGATACAATATCTTGACGGAAATTATCTATTGCGCGCCTAGTTATCACCCGCGTAGCTTTTGACGAGTGTTCGATGGTAACCTGTGGAAAGGTACGCTTAGGAATGAAGCAGAACAAATGATCACTGATTGCACTTACTAGCACTCCCGCTTTCACGTCACTTTCATCATGATTAGTCAGACACAAATCAATCAAGGTTTCATTGGATGCAGAGACGCGAGTAGGCAGAACAATATTGTTTGAAAAGCCATACATTGATAACAGGTCGACAAATTCATTAACTGATGTGTTACCAGGTTGCAACAAATCAATGTTAAAGTCACCCAAACTTACCACAGGCATTTTCAGTGACGACAGAGAATCAAGCAATGCTTCAAATCGACGGAAAAATTCAACCAGAGACCCAGCGGGAGGCCTATAAACAACGCCCATTACGAAAGTTCTACATCTGACAAAAAGAAGTTAGTAGTTGGACGACATAGCACAGTGTTCAGCCATTACTTCATAATGAACAGCGCTTTTATGTATAAAGCAACCCCACCTCCTTTCTTACTGCACCTGCTCAAGCATTCAGGTTTGTCACCATTGATTTGGATTGCATCTTGAGTGGTATTGTACCAAGTTTCCGTAAAGGCCAAAATATCAAACTCAAAGCCTAAGGACATGAAGAATGTGTTTAATTGGTCCTCTTTGTTCCGTAAACTCTGCGCGCTTAAATGATAAAAGGAAAAGAACTTAGTACCATTATCATCCATTTGTTTAACTTATGCTTATATCCTATATGCATTTATGTGCATTTTCTCTTTTTTTTTCCTTCTTCTTTTGCGTAGGACAGAGGACCGGAGTCACCGGTTTACTGTCTACCTCAGTCTATCTACTTAACTTGTTTACAAGATAACAGAATGCCACAAGCCCTGTTTTTTTTTATGTTTCTTTCTGAGAATGGACACGAAGTTGTTAAAGCATCTGTTAACAGAAGCACTGTTTCAGGAGAGCAATTTCTTTCTGATGATATTCGAAGATATTTGCAAGTATTGTGTCGTTGGTTTCTCCACTTACCATAGATTGACCGATGACCAAATGGTGATAACATGAGGTGATATGAAAAAGAAGAACCGAACGAACGGTCCAGCAAGCAATAAAGCACATTTAGTAAACATGCTTTAAACAAGAACCGACAAAACAGGGACGAGAAACAGCCCACAAATAAATCTACAGCCCACACAGAACGTTGCGACAAAAGAATGACACACAAGGACATACAAAGCGTTAATACATGTATACAGTGTAACTTTAGCCCACACAGAGCTTTGCGACAACAAATTACAGACAAGGAGATAAAAAGCGTTAATCATGGATACAGTGTAACTTTCCGTAAAGAAGCTTATTAAAGCTTTCTGAGCTGATCGCTGTATTCCTCGGCGAAGTAAGATGGTAAGTTGCTTCTCTGGAAAATTTCATGTCGCTATATTCTTGTTTGTTTGTTTGTTTGTTTGTTTGTTTGTTTGTTTGTTTGTTTGTTTGTTTGAACTGACACCCATAGAACCAGTATACACCGAATTTTGTGCCACCTTCGCGTTGGCAGTGATTCCCGCTACTCATCGCCTTGGTACACTAAGCTTCATTGCGAACATCATCTTTGTAAACGTCCTTGGTAATGCTATTGCATCCTCCTCCTCCTTCTCCTCCCCCGCCTCATCAAAAAAAATAAAAAAATAAAAGGAAGTTTCATCCGCACCATATTTTCCTTTTATTATTTCATTTCTCTTGATCTGGGTTACTTAACATTCAGCGGTGATTAACCTTTCATGTATGCACTTGAACGGCGAGCACAGGAAATATTGCCGCGTAAGGCTCCCCTTTGCAAGCTTACGAGCGTCAAGGACAAGCAGAACGGAGGACCAAAATCATTACGGAGCTAAGGGCTTTGGGTACACCTATTGCTTATTCAAGCAGGATTGCTTAATTATGCAGCTTCATTCAAAAGCCGGAACGGGAGCAGCCTCGGTGGTGCGCTGCTTGAGCTTTCGCTGTTTCCCTTAACACACTGACTCCTGCGTCAGCAATCGGCCCTTATATATATCTATATATTTATCTCCCTCGCCAGTGTACTGTTCTGAATTCGAACCTCCGAGATGCGCGAGACTCCGATCGTTTGCCGTCTGATTAAGACGGTCGCCGCGGCGCTTTTGAGTCCCGGAAAACTCTTAACGATACGTGTCTCGGAAGCTCCTCGCTAATTGGCAGGCCGTCCTCGGGCTAACGTCTCCGTAAATCTTTCCTCGCGTTTTTTTTAAATTTAACTGCATTCTCGGCTTATTTCTTCTTTCCAGTTTCGCCACACCTTTCGTTAACTGGACTCCCAGCCTCTGTTCCTCCTTGCCTTCTTTCTATTTCTTTTTAAATTTCGAACTTTCTTGTCCTCCCTTCTCAGCTTAAAAACAAGCGCGGCTTCCCTTGTTCCTTGAAATGACAGTTTCAGTTTTGCCGTTCAGTTTCGCTTCTGCCGTTAGTTCGTTCCGAGTTCATCCGCACGATACAGAGTAGCTCTTCTTTCTTAAATCGTGCCACGGTCCCCTCCTTTTTCACGTTGCTTTGTTCCTCGTTCGCCTGCCCTTCGCCCTTCGATATCTCTTCTTTCTCTCCCTCATTCGCCCTTTTGTTCTCAGAACCCCCCGGGTGCTTTTTATAGTCTCTGTGTGCCGTGTGTAACAGCGAAACGCCATTATGCCGTGTACGTCCTAGCGAGCCTTGCGCTAACAGTGGGAACGGCATTCTCATGAGACTTATTGCGCGGGGAGCAACTCATTTCGTACAAGAAAGCTTAATTAGAAAACACTTTCGGATATATCGTTCACGACTACGCGATTAAACGCCCTTGGCCTCCCGGGAGTGGAGGAACATCGAAACGGCCGCGGGAGTATCTGGAATCATTCGGCGACGAATAGGAACCTTTCCGTAATACCGCAAGCGAAAAGTCTTGTTCGTTAAACATTGTTTCTTTCAATCTGCGTATTTGCGACCAGCCACCTGCGTGAATTAAATTTAAGAAAGAATGCGCTTCAATGTGTTTCTATGGGGTAACATTTGTATTGTAAAGAGATTTTGTGTTATTTCTTGTGAAGGGACGTCACTCTGTATAATTTGTTTTGTTTATAAACCACCGGCGCAAGCAATTACTTCAATATCTCTTCGGTCATCGTTGTATCCCTCATTTCTGCCCTATAAATACTATTCCACTTTTCCTACAAGAATATTCGATGAAAAACCACGAAATAAGATGTCCTATGTGGCACGCGATAGATTAAAACGCTGCTTCCATCTATATAAAACGTTGTTTGGTAATTAATG
Source organism: Dermacentor albipictus (assembly GCF_038994185.2). NCBI lineage: Eukaryota > Metazoa > Arthropoda > Arachnida > Ixodida > Ixodidae > Dermacentor > Dermacentor albipictus. The sequence goes on along the minus strand of NC_091824.1, from coordinate 60,034,523 downwards.
TAGCTTTGTACCCGTTGCAATGGATCGCGAGAAGAAGGCTACCGAATGTACGAAGCTTCCAGGCTCATGTGTCACGTGTTGAATCTCACAGAATTCAATGTGCTTGCTAATTTTCACGGTTGTGCCGAGTTACTGGTTCAGTAAACACACCGTAATCCGCGCCCTCACTTTTGAGGCTCATGCACGGTAAGCCATATGACAACCGAATCACACGGAGACGTGCTATATCGATATGCTGTTGGTTAGCTTAGTTATCGACGACATTAACACACGTCATTTGTAGTAACTAATCACGAAGAGCGGGCCAGTGGCCTTACTGAGGTCCACAGTATAGGCTAGGCCAACGTCAAAGTTGGCCTAAGTTATTGCCCGACAGTTCTTCCGTTTTTTTCTTCCTTATTTTTTTTTTCTTGCGAGCGAAGTAGGGCGACTGCCACGACGAAGTTTTATCGCGCTGTCACAACGGGGAAAGCATGCAAACAACCGAACCGAGAGCAAGAAAAAAAAAACGCCGCACCCCGAGCGGCGAGTTAATAGCCGAGAGTGCTGCAAGCACTGCAAAGGCCCAGCGTCGAGCAGTGCGCACACCCATTTACTCCGGCCAACCCCGAAACGCTTTCCTCTTCCAGACAACCGCATTACTTGGCGCGGACGTTGCGAGGGACTTGCCTCCGCGAGCATATTTTCGGTTAATTCGATTACCTAAAGCTCACCGCCCGGACCGCCGTGGCGCACTACCCCGGCGCCACCGAGCCGGCACCCTTCCAAGCAAAGCCGCGTTGCCGCCACGCTACGCCATAGTGTCCGTCGGCGAGAACAACACGCGATGCCCTCGCGGAGGCGGGACAACGGGTTGCGAGCTGCAGACACACAACAGCAACTGAGCGCGGCGAGGGACGCGGGCCAGACATCAACGCCGAACTCGACGGAGACTGGTTGTCGAGCCGCAGCCTCGGCCTCTTGCGATGAAAGCGGGCTCAAGAGAAGCGCGGGTGTAATACCCACACAGCACGCCAACCAAAGCCCACTCGCCAACAGAAACACGACGAAGCGTGTGTGAGTGGCGTACAAACGCCAGGCGGCGACCAGGGCCCGACTATTGGGAGAGGGAAGGGTGGGGGGCTGTCTGCGTGTCCCTTTAATTCCATTTCCTCGCGCAAATTTATCTTCTGGCGTGCGTGCGTGCAGTAGCAGCAGCGCCGCCTGGCGGTTTCCTTCCGCAGCCGCGCGCTCCTAATCTTCCCGAAGAGGGTTCGCTTTGTTTTCATTAGGCCTCGGCAAATAAATCCTAGCTCTCGTTCGCTTGTTCGCATTCGCGGTATCGCACAGTAGTAGTGGTGCACTACAGTCAACGCAGTACCACACGTACGCACGTTGCTGTCGTTGAAGGAGGACTCGGAGCTCTCATCTCTCGCGGATTCGGTTTCGCCAGAGACATTGGGGACAGGGAAAGCCGTCGAGTGGTTTTAGCGGTCTGCGCAGGAGAAGCTGTGTGCTTACGGCGCGGAGTTCCGTGGCCTGGGACCGATATCACCAACCCTGAAGGCTCGCCCACCGTCAGCCACGTTTCATTGCGTCACACACTAAAAGGAGCCGTTTAGCCACATGGCTTCACTGCACGAACATTGCGAAATGCCTTGTTGAAGCATAGGTCGTTATACTCCCTCATGAGTGCACTGGCTCATACTCATTTCACTGGCATTATATAAAACGCTAGTTTGGGTGAGGTGAGTGAGTGAGTGAGTGAGTGAGTGAGTGAGTGAGTGAGTGAGTGAGTGAGTGAGTGAGTGAGTGAGTGAGTGAGTGAGTGAGTGAGTGAGTGAGTGAGTGAGTGAGTGAGTGAGTGAGTGAGTGAGTGAGTGAGGTGGGTCAGGTGGATGAGTGACAGCAAACGTAAATGTAAGTGGCTATTATGAACGCATGTGCGTTTTAGTAAGTTAGAATAAGCTTGAGCATGGAACGCACGTGACTGCCGACTCGTGAGTGCGCTAGTTAACGTAAGTAGATAGCTTGCGAAAATATTTTTTTGAGCGAATATCAGGTGACTTTGCCGAACTATGGCTTTGAGCAATAACTTCTTTTAAACTACCCATTTGGGTTCCTTTGATGCTGCTGTAATTTGCCACATATTTCGTTGAACACAATCCCTGAAGGGGCGAAAAATGCATAAATGGTTTTGTTCATCGTTTTGCTTTTTGTGTCACGTATGTTGTCGTAATGCACAGATTGAGAGACACTAGTGAGAAAAGCAAGTTGAACTGTATTGTAAAAATACTCCATACTAAAGCAATACACCCTCCCCCCCCTCCCCCACCCAAAAAAAGATCTGCTATTACGGTGGAAATAGGCGTGGTAAGACGAAAACATAAACTAGCGAGACTGCTGGCAATAGCATCTTGATGCTCCGGCTCGCCATGACGTCACATTTTGACTGCGGGTGTTCGAGCCTAGCTAATTTTTCATTTTTAAAGAAGGATTACATTGTAATCTAAAGCACCAGACTGGCAAGTTTTGAGAACGTTTCCCGAGTCATAATGGCTCGAATACAAAAGGCTATCTTCAAATTCGTGACATCATACTGGTGCCTTAAGTTTCAGGGTGAAATTTGAGAAACTGAACTTTTTCTTGATTTTCTCTTCTAATGCTAAACTCCTTAGTACGAAGTGAAGGAAAAAAAGTTTTGATAGACTCTTGTACCAGTCTAATTTTGTTTTAGCGTTTATTTATATAAAGTTCCTATAAACTTTTCAATTTCTATAGAATGTGCCATTCACAACGTGCCTATTTTCGGCTCCCTCAGTTACAGCACTCCTTAGAAATACCAGACAAAAAGTACAAGCAAACGAGGCGAGGAACCAAGATTATACATACAAGTGCTCAGTGGATGAGCGCTATTTGCCCAGAAAAAAAAAAAATATGCAGGCTGACGTTGCTAAAGAAGTTCTGGTGAATAAAAAAGAAAATAAACAAAATAACATTCTCAGGAAGTCCAATCTGTCCGGAAGTTCTCCGGCGCTGTGAACTGGGCGCCCGTCGGGTGTTACCTCACAGCAGTCTTTCATGTAGGAACGAAATGTTTCGTCTCTGCGGTATATCCGCACATACCGGGCATCGCACGCGCTTTCTGGATTCCGGACTGCACTTCACCGGTAATTAAGCACGGGGAGAAAGATTAATGCGTCATTTGCAGAACGAAGTCTCGGCTGCACTGCAGGCGCCGCCTAAAGAAGAAACGTGCGAGCTAGCAGCGGTCACACGGTGTGCTCGCTGTGCACAAAAAAAGAAAAAAAAACAAAGCACGCGAAAGGTAAAAAGCACTCGGCGTAATACTACAGCATGAAGCCAACGTGCGAATAGCGGAGCACCCGGTCGTGGACTTGCAAAGCCTTCATCACCCAGAATTCCGCAGAGACTGGTCGTTCCGGCTTGTTTACCTCGTTAAAATTTTTTCTTTTGGAGGAGTCTTATCTCTCATCCAGTCCTGCCCTGGTGATTTTGTTCCACACTATTATTATCTTTTCTATCCTTTTTTTTTTCTGAGTGGCTGCTTTAGGGAGTGCTGGGTATGTAGGGTGAAAAGTGAAAAATGCGAGGGGGATTCATAGGTAGCGTACTTTAGCACCGACTGTCCCTTCATCGCTATTGACCCGCCGCGGTTGCTCAATGGCTATGGTGTTAGGTTGCTGAGCGCGAGGTCGCGGGATCGAATCCCGGCCATCGCGGCCGCATGCGAAAACACCCGTGTACTTAGATTTAGGTGCACGTTAAAGAACCCCAGGCGGTCGAAATTTCCGGAGTCCACAACGGCGTGCCTCAAAATGAGAAAGTGGTTTTGGCACGTAAAACCCCATAATTTTTTTAATCGCTATTGCAACTCGTGAATACAGCATGTGTCATAAAATAATTTTAAACGAAACCCAGTCTGGAAAAAAACTACTGTCCCCATCACACAACCTTTAAAAGTATAGCAACGATGTACACAACCGGACACTAACTTCCTCGTTTTGCGTAAGAGTATATCCTGTAGTTGCGTAGAAATATTCATGTTGTACATTTGTCCACAACAGTATATATTAATATTGCATCACAAAACGGGGTCATTCGTATTCGCTCCATCTAAACTCCTCAATACAACTTCAAAAACAAGCTATGCGCGCGCATCGTTATATTTGCTCATCGCGCAGCACCGTCCCTTCCCATTTTCGGCCAACTTAATATCTTGCCTTTATTGCGTATCCGTGTGTGTCATATGGTAGTTACGTTCTTTAACGTCTACCACTGCATTCTCATTTTATACACCTTTCAAAGACACATATTTTGGAATAATAAATGTACTCATTTTGCACCCCATCACAACTTTATTGGTTACAACTAGAATTTGTGGTCATTACGGCATATCATCTCTGCTTTTATTTTTATTTTCCTTTGTGTAATGCACAAATCCCTATTTGAATGCAACAGCTTCTTTGAAGTTGTTTGAAGTAAAAATTTATATTTAGTTACAATTTCTCTCGGCTTGACTTCTTTTCATTTCACTTATCGAACTTTTGTAGGTGGCATTCTTTGATTCCTCCGCAACGATCCTACTTTATTTGCACAAGAGTTCCCAGTGAAAGGACCGGCTATGCAAGAATATAAGAATGGTGGTTGCACTTTAGCACTGCCCTTCTAAATATTGATGTGTCCGCATTTATGATGCACTTTCTTTGAATAAACTGAAGACTAGCAGTAACCCTTTTCTAACTTACAATCCTGTCTTTCACATTTCTTATTCGAAAACGATATAACCTGGACATGAAGAGAACCTGCTACAATAGTGGCTTGACAAATTTCCTTCCCATGCCTTGGCATGGAGGACAATGAACGAAGGCTAGCTTGCTTATATATCATCTTTTAAAAGGAAGTAATTTTTGTGTATTTCATCAAATGAAAAACAAACATTAAAACTCTCGTGCAGCTGAATAAAGTGGTTAAAAGACTTGCCAGCATGCGAACTGGACCTCTTACGTGGGCAAAAAAAAAATGAAGAACAAGAATTTTACCGTTTTAAACACTGATAGTGTTACCTATCAAGCTACACAGCATTCAGTGATAGAACTGCACCATGTGCAGCTGTTTTATATCTGTGTCTGTGTGTTATTTTGTCCCCCCCCCCACACACACACACACGTGCGTGCGTGTGTGTGACAGAAAGTTAAGCGATGCTATCGGCCGAGAGTTAAAAGCTCACGCAGGAGCACAAATGAATGCCGCCAGAGGGCGGGTTCGTGGATGGACAGTTCTATCGCATGTTGGTATCCTCCGGTCATTTAACAAGATATACTCCGTGGAGTGGACGGCAACAAGATATCCTACGAACATTTTCAATTATATCATCGACCGAGAGAAAAAAAAGACGCTTCATATTCCTCTAACACCTCCGCGATCTAAAACGGTCTTCGATGCACCAAGCGCGCTTCCTCGCAATGCACGCGTTTCGAGCAGGTAAGCGCGAAGACCTGTAAAAGAGTAACTGGTGTCGTCTTGCGTGTCGACAGTCTCTCGCGACCTGTGTTTGCAAGCACGGGCGACTGCTCCGCCTGCCGCGACACGCTAGGCGCGCTCGCTGCCTCGTCCGCCAGAGGAACACCGGCGAAGCCAATGGCTCGCGATGGAAGACTAAGTGCCCCGTTGAGCGATTTGCCGCCCGATCCTGCGGCTCGCGAGATGGATGGAGCCCGGCCGTGACGGATGGCCTCGAGGAGCGGGGCCAGCTGCGCTACGCCTTTTCCCTGCCCCATCGGGATCTTCGGTTTCCTCCTCTTCTCATCGCGTATATACACACCTCGCTGGCGATGGCGACGTTACGTCAAAACGCTGCGGGCGTCCCTTGCACGTAGGGAGGCAACTCCTCTGCTGAGACTATATGGTGTAGGTGTATATCAATTTGACGGCGCCTTCGTTCTTTTTCTGGCGCTCGCTCTGTATTACTCCAACTGCGCGAACTGCTGCTACCGATGCGCCACTCGCTTTGTGAAGAGGTTGCCGACGTAGCCGGCGCACTGACGAAATGCCCGAGTTGAGCACTTATCGTTTGCTTCTTCTTCTCTCTCTGTCTCTCTTGTGAAGAGACACGCAGTGCTGGTGACGGTGGAGCAAGAGGTGTTACTTTAAATCCTAAATGTGCTTCGCTTCCATTTATTTTTCCCTTCGATTTCTCTTTTGTGGATCACAAATGCCTTTCTATTCTACCGCAAAACAACGCCTATGTGATACCAGTCTCATTGCGGCAGGTGCCATTTACATCGCTTAATGTGATATATACCAGTCTTCTTACGCTGCATGCATTTATGAGATTCTTTTATTGCGATAGCAATTATATCTACACTCCAGGCGCATTTCTGCCGTCGCCGTGAGGTTTCGTATGAGTGAAATCATGTGAGGGTGAGCCGGTAAACGCGCTTCAACTTCACGCGCGAGCGAGGATGGAAGTAAGACGTGTTTACTTAAGGTTTTTGGCTGGTGGACCAGCCTTCGTCAGAGTCACTGTATCTGACGAAGGCTGGTCCACTAGCCGAAAACTTTACATAAGCACGTCTTACTTCCAAAAGGTTCGTCGTCTCCGTCTCTTTCCTGCATATGTTACGTTGGGTCCTGCATGATGAACTGTGAGGCAACTCCATATATATATATATATATATATATATTGCACTCACATAAACTTTGTGTGACCTCGAAGAAATGTTCACTGAAGTGGCGGCCTTATATGAGAATTTACAAAGGCTTCATAGTAGGAGACAGATCAATTTCACACCCTGAGTACTCTCCCCCCACCACGAATCTGGTGTCTCTCCGTGGTGTAATCTACCTTCGTGTAATTGTCGTACCCTTCGCTATCCCTAATACTGCTTTGCCTTTCCGGCGAAACTGCAGCCTCTCTATCTCAATCTTTTTTTGTGAGTCCGAGTGTAAGCGTCCCTACGCATGACTTGTTCATTCTGATTTCGAGTGAATCCTGCTCGGCCTCATTTCGGTTACTGAGTGAATTATACAGGGCGCCCCAACTTTCATGCACCAAAACTATAAAAAAGAGCAGTTGAGTTGCTCGAAGAAAACCTGGTGCATATTGTTTCCAGAACAGCGGAATAGCCACCAGTAATTCTTTCGTTCCTGAAATTTAATTCGACAGTTGCAATTATTTATGTAATTCGAGAAGTATTGTCCTAATTATCAAAGTGTCAATGACACATTTGTATGAACCCCCAGGCACCCGAAATGACACATAACTGCTGCGTTTTCAGCAACGTACTAATTGCGTGCAATTTCTTCCGACTGGCAAACAAACCTCACGAAATATTTGAAAAAATACCACGTGATGCCGCTCCTCCTCGCATCATAAAGCATTGCCCCCAAATAAGCTGATTAAAAGCAACTGCATTGCATGTCGCAAACCCGAACAGGAAGCGCGTCACCTAGCAGGTTTCACGGCTTTGCAGCTATTCCTTCCTCTCTACGTCACGCTTATTGTCCGTCTCTCAAGGCCGACTGATC